>NW_026844264.1:10087971-10366583 GCF_029955315.1 Cylas formicarius | reverse complement strand
ATTCACGACTATATAAAACCTAGCTATACTAATTTTGATAAGTCTTTTTTACTGGATAGATCTTATCAAAGAGAAATTAAACGCCACTGACAGAAAATCGAGAAGTTCTTTTAGAGATTTTTTTCAATTTGAAAATGACAACAGTTCCGTATTCAGGATTACCTAAAAGTAACTAGACCAACAACCAAAGATTTTAATGTTTAAAAAAAAATAAATATTGTAAACCTTATAAATAACGATTTTGTATATGATTTTAAGATCTTACAAATTTTAGTTATACAAATTTCAAAAATATTTTTTAAGGGACATACAAAAAAAAAGCATTAATAAACCTTAGAATTCGAAAGGTTCCGTGGCACACTTGGTTTTACAAAGTAAACAGTATGTCGATCAATTTTGATATTTCTGTCACTTTCATTATTAGATAAAAATAAAAAAATCCAGCGTTGTAAAGTCTGTTTCGTTCATATCTAATCTTCTCTAATCATATTTAATTTTAAGCAAATCGTTAGTGTCTCTCAGTGAAATTTATATAACAAAAAAAGAATTATCAAAATTGAGCCCGCAGTTCGAGCAGCCTGTTTTAGAAGTTCACGGAAATTAGTATAGTTAGGTGTTAAGAATTCGTTGACACTTTATTCTTAAAGAGATCCCTAATAGCCTTTTTCGATTACTGTCATCTAAAATTAGTGCCAGTTGGTCACGACTTCAGGTTAATGTAATAAGGAAAATAAGGTTTTAGTATGCTTATGAGAGATCTATCCAACAAAAAAATTATCATAATCAAAGATTTTGCAACGATGTGCCTTAAGCGGGGTACAAACAATATTTCAAACACCCTGCATTGAAACATTATGAAAATTGGTATAGTTGGGTTCTAAGTACTCCTGAATTAGAATTCGTTGCCATTTTTTAAAATCCCTAATAATACGTAGATACACATACATACGTAATACAGTTCGCCATGACTTTAAGTTAAAGCAACAATCAAAACAGTGCGTTTTCCAGAGATTTATTCAACAAAAAAATGTTTATAAAAGTCAAACCATAATCAAAGATTTTCTTACGAGTGTACACTTCTTAAGTGAGAAACACTCTATGAACTGCCCTGTCAAAATTTCAACAAAAACGCCCCAAAACATGGCACTTAAGCGTCAATTAAGAGTCAATATTAAAACTGTACAACAGGTCATTTTAAAGATATTTTTAATTTACCGTAAGTGGCATCCAAACTAAGAACGGATTTGAATTTCTCCCTTCAATTTAAAAAACTTCAACACTATTTACAAATATTTCTAAAGTTTCAGTTAAGTTCTCAAGAAACTAACAAGATTGGCGAAACGTCAGCAAGTTCGATTCGATTTGTTTGGTTAAATCACGATATTTTAACGACAAGAATCTCCATTTATGCTATGTGCCATTAATTAGCGTAAATCTGGTATAGGAGGTTAAGGGTGAGGCAACAAATGGTGGTACTTTTTCACGTCATAACCAAAAAACTTAAGAAAAACTATTTAGCAAAAAAACATTGTTCCTCATTACTCATAGGAATTATAACCACTGTTATGTCGGTAAAGATAAAAATTAAGCGAAACGACCAAAAAAATATTCTAAAGGTATTTTGAATCCCAAAAACACATTTTGGCAGCTTACACGAATAAGACGCGTTTTGCTGCTGCACAACGTTGCCAGATCTACTGTTCCAGCCGCGGCGGCAGATGCAAATAGACACTGCGACGATCAGCACCAGAAACACCAACACAGTGCTGATCACCACTACGACGAACCAAGTCACTGCGAGTCCCAGGATGGTTCTTTTCTCGTTGTCTGAAACAATGATAAACGTCTTAGCTTTTAATTGAAGTTCAACCAATAAAATTAATGTGGGTTAATAAGGGTTAATTTAAGCTCAAAGGTTACAGGTTAGTTATTAAATGGTAAGACACATGTCAGGACAAAGACAGGCCAAGGAATTCTTCAGAAGTCTATCGGTAGGAAACTATAACAAAAAGACAGTCTCGGCTTGAAGAAACATCTGAGCCTAATTGGAGTGGAGGAAAACACTAAAAGCCGATTCTCTCTTATTTTATCGGAGCTGCAAATTCAAATCAGAGAGACAAACCTAGATAAAGCTCTGTAGCCGTGGTGAGGATCGTACAAAATAAGAGCCATCAGTAAGTTTTTTTCTTAACTACTGCTTTCTTTTTAGATATGGTACATACTTTGAATCAGAAAGAGTAAGAAATTACATTTTTTTTACAATTTGAAACTGTTTTCTTAATTTTCCATAGAAAGAGTTCTCTTTATCTATTTTCCACCGTATAGATGAGGAAAATCTTTTAACAGCATTCGGATGGTTGTCTTTAATTCTATTGCTTAATCCGCCAAGTTGCCACCAGAAACATATTAGCTGAAAACTAAAATTTTGCTGAAATCCCACTGTTTCTTTTTACAACCAAAGAAGTACTATTCAAAGAAAAAAAATATGGTGACACCTGCCTGTTTTCTTCAACATGCATTAGAGATTTGAAAATAATATCAATTAAAAGTGTACAAAAGATAAAAAATTGACATACTGCTTAAGTGCACAAATGAGCGCGTTTGAAAACTGTATGGCTGCTGGATGCTACCCATGCTGATAATTTTAGAACTTTTGAAATCACCTTGAAAAAATGCTCGGAAGAACCCTTCAATATGCGCATTCGCGGTTATGTTAAACCTCGCTTTCAAGCATTCTAGCGGAATCAAAGACAAGCAACCAACATTCAGTGTCAGTATTTAGTTTAGGTGTGGCTCAAAATATGCCGAGATCCCGTTAAATGATCTGGAAAAAAGAGGTAAAGTGCGTCTAGATCTAGAAATTTGGGGGCACTATGTTGTCTAATATATAGTCAAAGATATCGAATTCCTCAAGGTAATTGATTATAATATTGCAAAGATCAGCTTGTGGAAAAAATTACAAATCTGTCGAAAATTGTGTGGTTAAAACAAGTCAACATGACTGACATAAATATAATACGACATAAATATAAATAATCGGGAGCAAAATTGGATCCTTTCCACTTATGAATAAATAGTGCTTGATAAATCTGAATTCCATAAATTGAATTCCATTTATTATATATGTATAATAGCTGTCACAATAACAGAACTGCGATTAAAGAGGTGGTCCTTTATTCGTTTCCTTTTAACCCAGAAAAACGAATTTTGAAAATCGTTTTTTCAACAAATTGATGTACGCAAATTATGATTACTATAATCAGGTACCAGCGATTAAGCAAATTGGCTATAGAGCGCTGTATAATTATTATGGCATGTCTGTCATTATCGTCACGTCCACTTTCTCTCCATTGGGTGGTCGTTGCACTGAGTGTCCTTTTTTTCATTCGAAATTGTTGACGAATATTTTAACTAAACTTTCGGTAAAGTTCGAGTTAATTTTTTACTTACTTTGGCATAAATTATTGGACGATTCGTCTGATCCGTCAGCACAATGATTAACCTCGTCGCAGACGAGGTCCGTGGAGATGCAGAATTCGCGCAGCGTACATCGGAATTCCGTGCACGCATGCTCTGAAACAAAAATGTTTTTTATTACTTTTGTGAAGGAATGAATCCGTTTTTCCACTAAGTTTAATATAAATTTCAAAATTTGAATCCACTTGTTTTCTGTATTATATTTACGGGTGTCAAGAACTTGATAAGTTCGCAAACTGTTTAACCCCCACTCCTATACTTTAGGTTTGTTCATCTAAAGTCACGCCGGAAATAAATATTCTTTATTATAAGAAAAGGATTATTTTTTCAACCAAATAGACACTGAGACCAGAAGCTTTTGTTAGATGGATTGGCTATAACATGTCGAAGACTCTCTTGTAGAGGACAACAAAAAATATGTCCTGAAATAGGGTCACGAAAAATGGAAAACAAATCATAAAATTCTTTCCTGTCAATTTCAAAACGAACTTACCTTATTCTCATTTCAAATGTTTTACAGTTGAAATTGCAGTAGTGAAAAGTAATTTTGTTTCAATCTGCAAAACGCATCATTTAACTTTTTTTGAAAAACTGGATAAAAATGGACGAGCCAGTAACTTTGCAATTTTTTTTTGTAACCAGCACTAAATTCTCCTCTGTCTAGATATTAGTAAGTTATTAATTAATTTCCCTCTCCACAATAACATGAATGAAGAAGCAACATTATTCCCTAGTACCATTTTTTCAAAATAAATTCATTGCACCCCTACCTCAGCTGTGACATAAAAATTTGATTTTGAAGAATTATTAAGAACTGCAGAAAAATTGTTAAACTGGATCTCATCATTTATTTAATTAATTTGTTTGGATAATTATAAAGTAATTCAATTTTATAAATTAAGTTCTATTTAGTAAAATCGGCTGATGGATTCTTGCAAAAGACTTGCATGCAATTTTTTTGTCTGCAAGTTGCAATTCTGGGGAAAGATCTAATAACACTTTTATTTTCAATATCAGAATTAGGAAATACAAGTTGAAAAATTGATTAACAATGTTGGTTACATTCAGGTTATCGTTTGATGATCTTGGTGTTTTCATTGCACATGTCACCGTGCAATTTCTTGCTAGCTTCATTGAACCATGCTAAACGGCCTCAAAATATAAACACGTCAATATATGCCTACTATCAGGTTATTTATTGTGTTTTAAGACAAATTGGGCCATTATTCTTTAGGGGTATAGGTGCTGAAGCTTTATTATTTTGATAGTGTATTGCGCTAGTGAAATCATTCCAAACATTTGATAATATGGCATTCAGGTCGAATAATAGCAGCTGCCACACCATTGGGAATATTCCTCCCTCATCTAAATCCGTTTGAACTAATCTAGCTCTGTGGAGCAACAATTCCAATAGTCATGTACCTCCCGTCGTCTCTTCGTTGAATATTCGCTTGAAGACGAGAACATTTTTCATCAAACAAGCGAAAAAATTATTGGTCTAATTCAGGTAAAAAATTGCATTGACTGTTTGTGGTAAACAAATGAGATCTCTGTCCGACGATTATATATAATTAATTCCACCTTGATATTGAGCTTTTTCAAGATAAGAGGAGGAAAGAATAAGACAACTTGAGCTGCGTTAAGCTGATGTTGTTTTTTTCGTTCTCTCCAAACTATCAGTCGATAGTCATGATTTATTACTTATTGTTGTCCCCACCGGTAGAAAAAAACCATCTCTAGTAAGGTAATAGATAGTCCTGATATTCCCTAGTCCATTATAATACTTTTAGGGACTGCCTTCTATGCAATCCAGAAACAACAATTCTTCTAGAAACTGTTCGAGTTGACATGATAATACGTATTATGAAATTGAAATCGTAGTTCTCCAATGGAATCTGAATGATTTCTTCCGGCGCACTAAGCAAGATAACGATTTCATCGTTCATTTGTGAGTCTCTCTCGACCATATATGACATCTCCTATTTCAACATTCCGCAATATTTAGCCGGTCAACACTATGTAATCCCAATGTAATACATTAGTAATTCAAGCTCTATTAAACGCAGCCATTTCAGCACCAGGCATTTTTGACACTGGATAACTTAGTAAAAACTGAATCAACAATCCCTCAACAAATCCCTCTGCAGAAAACTTTTGACAATTGTGGTTTATGAATTCTTCTAAAACTGCGTTCCATGAGTAATCATGGTGTACTAGTCATTCTTTTTCGATTAATGTAGTGTGATTTTGTTTTTCATAATTTTTTATTATATTATATTTATAAGTTATATGGTATTGTTAACAATTTACAAATAATGAATAACAATAACAGTGACAAAAAGGATTGCAATTCCATTATAAAAAATTGGCATTACGCCAGTTTCCAAACATCTGAAAATTTCTAAAATAATTTCCATCGCTTTTTCTGGGCCGATTTTACATTGAATTTATATCATCACCGTGTATACAGTTTGTCTTCGGAAGTTCTTAATTAATTAACCTTACGAAAAATAGTGGCTCTTCTTAAAAAGCCCTGCTTGGTCAGAAAATAAATTTGCACATGCTCCACATATTACGACATAGTGGAGTAACAAAATTTACTGAAGAAAATCAGTTACATGTGTTGTATGTAAAAAAACAATCATTGTAACTGATGAAGAATACAGTTCTAGATAGCGTGTGCAGAGCTTTTGCTTCTAAGATGCTTGGAATAAATGAATTTTATGCGTATAAGCAAAAATTTGTACACATGCTCACGAAGACATTTTCAAGGAGAATTTTATTCAGTGCCGAGACTACATTTGCTTCCGATGGTGGTGTATATTCCAAGAATCACCGTCGATGGATCAATATGAACCCCAATTAGGTAATCGAATGCCAAATGTATTTCAAAACCACTGTTTGGTGCGGTATTTTAAATAATCAAATAGCGGGTCCATATTTGTTTCGCCCAAATATTACTGGTGAGACTTAAACGCGGCACAGGCTCTTTGGTATCGGCATAACAAAGATCCTTGTCACAGTGCAGCCGACTCAGATGGATAGTAGGGCGCCCTTAAAAAGTACCCTAGCCAACTAGGTCATCGGACATTGCAGCCCTAGATTTTTACGTGTTATTTAAAGGAATTAGTCAACAAGCGTTACCATTCCGTGATATTGATCACCTGGAAGATATTTAAGACTGCAAATTACTTCTCATATGATGATTTTTGAAGGTAATAATATTTTTTTAGGTTATTGTTAATCGTTTTTGCACGCCTGATAGTTCTGGAAATATAGCCAAGGGCTTTTGTTAAATGTATACTCGGGACTTTTTGGAGCTATCCTATCAAATTGATTTTCTCACTCCAGGCAGGACTTTTTAGGAAGAGCCAATTTTTTTCATAAAGTTAATAATTAAAAATTTTCAGAATCGGTAAGACCTTCCGAAGACAAACTGTCTATATAATTATGATATTATTTTTGTAACGGCTCTGAAAAATCCGACATTTCACGTCAATTCATATTTAATCCGTCAATAGAAGGACGTCTGAACAAATTGGGTCATTATTCTTTAGGGGTATATTTGCTGACGCATTGCGCTAGTGAAATCATTCCAAACATTTGATGATATGGGATTCAGATCTAATAATAGCAGCTGTCACTCCATTAGGAATATTCCTTCCTCATCTAAATCCGTTTCAACTAATCTAGCTCTGTGGAGCAACAATTCCAATGGTCAAGTACCTGCCGTGGTCTCTTCGTTGAATATTCGCTTGAAGACAAGAACATTTTTCATCAAACAAGCGAAAAAATTATTGGTCTAATTCAGGTAAAAAATTGCATTGACTGTTTGTGGTAAACAAATGAGATCTCTCTCCGACGATTATAAATAATTAATTCCACCTTGATATTGAGCTTTTTTAAGATAAGAGAAGGCAAGAATAAGACAACTTGAGCTGCGTTCAGCTGATATCCAAGATACAAATATTTTGCTGCAAATTGATTTTCTCACTCCAGGCAGGACTTTTTAGGAAGAGCCAATTTTTTTCATAAAGTTAATAATTAAAAATTTTCAGAATCGGTAAGACCTTCCGAAGACAAGCTGTCTATATAATTATGATATTATTTTTGTAACGGCTCTAAAAAATCCGACATTTCACGTCAATTCATATTTAATCCGTCAATAGAAGCACGTCTGAACAAAATGTGCCAGGCCCTCATTAAATTATGTCGAAGCTTCTATCGCATAAGTCGTTATTGCCGCTCCGGTCGCTGTCATTTCAAACGGAGTTTGTCCGGAGGCGGTCGATCACGTACGACGTAAAAAATGTCATTCCGGTCGATCTTCCGGCGGCGGCGGCGGCCGATTATTTCGAAACAAATATTGACAGTAACCCACGAGCCCTGTTATTGCCGGGTTAATGCAGCCCAATTACAGTTAAATTACGAAGTCGCGATAATTATAAAGCCATTAAATCATCCGGGACAGGCGAAACGGTCGACATATGGGGCGGAGGCGGGACGCTCGAGTTTTATGTCGTGGATCTGGCCGCCTGAAAATCAGGAAACAATTCGCAATGGGCCAGCATCTCCAGTATAATTTGATAAAACTTTTGTGCTTTTTTTTAATGCATTAAAATATTTTGTGATGATTATTTCCCAACTAATATTTTTCATGTAATGCAATATTTCACAATTTTTGCAATTTTTCAATACTTATCAATTTGTTTAGTACAGGATGCGGTCTTAAATTATATGTAATGGTAATGTGAGGTTTACCAAAAGTTAAGGCTATAAAATTTAGCTGCCAAAACTTGCCTATTGGACCAAACACGTCTGAGTAAAATATCGCTCATTGCAGAGATGTAGGGTGATTAGTTTGGTTCTCGAAATTGTGATTTCTTTACAACTGAAGCTCTTTTTGGAATATCGACGTGAAAACTTGAAATACAAGTTTTGTTTAGTTTAGAGTTCAAAGACGTATTTGTAACTCCAAATTAAGCCACACTGTACAATAATGATACGCGTTATAAGTAAATCGTTATTTTATTTGCTTTTAAACAAGTTTATTATTTTTTATTTTAAACAGTGCGCTTATTTTAATAGGTCACTACACAAAAATATACCAACATGTTATAAGCAAATTTGAAAGTATTTCTTTACATGTGAATAAAACTGAACCATTTAAATTTTGGGTGCTAGATTAAGAGGCGTCTCGTCATAACCAAGACTTAAAACGCACATTTTAAGAGCGTAAATTTAAACAGGTTTATTAATGAGGAACAATTTATTAATTAATAATTATTATTAACAGGTTTATAACAACTAATTCATTTGATTATTGCCGACACATTTTTGAAAAATATTACTTCCTAGCGAGCATATTGTTGTTATTTATCAAAATTAACTCACATTCTTTTGCAATTCTGTAACTATTTTCTACTACACAGGCCTACAAAATTAAACTTTTGGGAGACGTTTTTATTTTGAAATCTGATTTTATGTAATTTTGGTAGGCTGAGATCAAAAATTCTATGCATTTATTTGCATCACGTAAGGTTTTTTTTTTGAAATATTAAAGGAAAAAAAGACTTTTCTAAAATATACATTTTTTTTTGTTCAGTAAAAAGGTCGAATCCTGGTTAAAAAAAGTGAAAAAAAAACTTTAATTATACTTTTCCGCGTTCGCGGTAAAAGCATGATGTAACGTCAGGTGCCCACAAATGCTTGTCACAAAGTCTGGACGCTAATAATTCGGATTCATCATTTGCACCCTAATTAAATCATTTAATTCATTGTGGTTAAACGCTTCAGGTTTTCTAAAATCTAGTGTGAAATCCGACCCATCTGGGTCGGACTTAGATTCTTCTGATTCTGGCTATATGACGTTTTCTAGTTCTTTTGGGGCGGTAGGTATCGGCATATCTGATCCATGAGGAACTGGTCGAATAGCAGAGTCAAGATTGGGATACATAATTTGTTTCTTAGTTTTTCTCTTGAATCCTTTAACATTATATGAACAAAAATAATAATCATCACTGTGATTCCTAAACTCTCGCCAGACCATAGGAACAGTGCTTCAAGAAACAGTATGAGGAGCCCAGGACTTGTTTTGGTCGCCAATTTTTACAGCAAGATTAGAGTGGTATTGGTATTGGTATTAAAGGGGGGCGCCCTCGCGGGCGTCCAAGCACTTAGGCCACTAGATGGGCCCGTTGTGCCCCCAGGTCGCTCTAGAGGGCGTCCAGAATGCCGCCCCTCCTATAGAAGGTCAGCAACTCCTTTAGCCCAATACCGTGCACTGAGTCCGGATCGATCAGGGCCGTTCCGAAGACTCCCAATCTTGCCCATGTCAAGGCAGGGCACTCGGTGAGCAGATGATACGGGGTCTCCTCCCCTTCCATGCACCACCTACACTCCGGGTCGTCTCCAATGCCTAGCAAGCAAAGATGCCTCCTAAGCCTGCAATGTCCTGTGTAGGCCCCTGTTAGTCCTCTACACTCCCTTCTGGTCAGTCTAAGCAGCTCCCTGGTCCATCATAAGCCTCGCCTGCCTCATTCCCGGAGCAACTCTCGAGCCCCCCGCGGCCCGGTCTCTCGCCCAGGCTTCGAGAGCTCCCCGCCGCGGGGCTCTGGCCCTATATGCCTATGCGAGGAGCCCTCTCTGGCTAAAGCGTCCGCTGCCTCATTGCCCCGGACACCGGTGTGACCCGGGACCCAGACCAACGTGACCTTTCCCTCCTCAACCACCCTCCTCAGTACCCCTTTGCACTCCTCTATCAACAAGGAGCGCGTACGCACTGACTTCAGCGCCATGAGTGCAGCCCTACTATCCGAGCAGAAGACGACTCTCCTGCTTCCGTGGTTGAGCCGAAGCACCTCTCTGGCCGCCATTAATAAAGCGAAAATTTCCGCCTGAAACACAGTGCAGTACTGACCCAGAGGGACCGACAAGCTCGATCCCGTTGTCTCGCAGTACGCTCCAGCTCCGGCCAGATCTCTCATTCTGGACCCGTCCGTGTACCAGACAAGTCCATTCCGGGAGCCGACTCTGCCCTCTCTCCAATCTTCCCTTGATGGAAAGAGAAAGGTCAATTTGTCAAAGAAGGTCATCTCGGGGATCATGACGTCACTCGGCATGCCCATGACCCCGCGATCCCTGCGACAGCCCTCTAAAATGTCGTACGGACCCCGATTGAAGGTTCTCTCCATCCAGAGCCCGCAGCTCGCCAGCCTCACACCTGTCCTGGGCGCCTCCATCTGCACCCGATCCGCCAGAGAGGGCAATCCCACCAGAGCCTCTAGGGCCCTCGTAGGCGCCGTTCTCATGGCGCCCGTTATGCAGAGGCAAGCCAATCTCTGCAGTCTGTCAAGAACGATCCTTGCTCCCGCTCTTTTGGTCCCCGGCCACCATGCCACTGCCCCATGCGTCCGAATTAGGCACCACCATGGTATCGTAGATCCACTGCATGATTTCGGCCCCAGGCCCCAAGTGCCCCCTACCGCTCTCCGGCACGCCCACAGAGTTCCAAAGGCCGACCTGGTCCTTGATCTTATATGTTCCTGGAAGGTCAACTTAGAGTCCAACCATACGCCCAAGTACTTGACACTTCCGCTTGCAGAAAGAGGCACCCCATTCATCGAAATGTTGAGGTTGCACTCTATCTTCCTTTTTCTAGTGAAGATGACCATCTCCACCTTGCCAGGATTGACAGCCAACTTGCTGCCCAGGCACCATTGTGAGAATCTTGCCAATGCCTTGTTCAGGAGCCCCTGCATCCTCCTCACGTCCGTCCCCTGTGTCATTATCACAAGGTCGTCTGCATATGCCTGAGCATAGACCCTGTGTTCTTCCCTCAGAATATGCAATATCTCGTTCACCACTAGGCACCACAGGAACGGGGACAAGACCCCGCCCTGTGGACAACCCCGTGATGAACCGATGGAGACCTGCTCCCCACCCAGCCTTGCCTTGACCCTTCGGTCGGTTAGCATGGAAGAGATCCACCTTACAATGGCCGTCCCCACTCCAGTACTCTCCACCGCCCTGCAGATCGAGTACAGGGCCGTGTTATTAAATGCCGCTTCGATGTCAGCGAACACGCACACCGACAGCCGTCCCGAGCCCATACCCTCCTCCAACCTGGAAGTGAGATGGTGAAGAGCTGAGCCCACAGACCCGCCACTTCGGTACGCATGCTGAGCTGAGCTGAGCCTCCAGCTCCACCCAGTCCCTCAGATACCGGTCCACCAGTCTCTCCATAGTCTTCATAATGAAGCTGGTGAGGCAAATGGGAAGGTACGACTTCGGATCCGTGTAGTCACTCTTCCCTACCTTGGGAATGAACACTACCCTGCTGTGTCTCCACAGTTCGGGCACGTACCCCCTCGCAATGGAGGCCCTGAACAGGTCCATCAGCGGGCTGGTCAGGAGACCTCCGTCCCTTTGCAGCAAAGCTGGAAATACTCCATCCCCACCCGCCGACTTGAAGGGGCCAAAGCTGTCAATAGCCCACCTCAGCCTACTATGGGTAACCACCCTCCTTGCCGTGGCGTAGTCGCATCCAAGACGACCCCCGGCTTCAATATTCCCCCCTGTGTCCGGACCAGCGGACCCTGGGAAGTGCGTGTTCAGCAACTGTTGTAGTGTGTCCGCTGGTCCCGCTGTGTAGCCACCGCCGGTCCTGCGGACCACTCCCAGTCTTCCCGCAGGGTCACTTCTGAGTACCCTAAGGAGCCTAGCCGCGTCCGGGGTGTTCATTACTCCGTCGCAGTAGCACCTCCAGGCCCTCCTCTTTGATGCCCGTAGTTCTTTTTTGTACTGTCTGCGGACCTCTCTATAAAGATCCCAGTCCGTACCTTGGCTGCTGCTCCTCGCTGTATTGAACAGCCTCCGCACTTTCCTCCTCAGACGCTCCAGGGAAGAGCTCCACCAAGGAGTCCTCTCGCCTTATGCTCCTCTGTCTCAGGGCAGCTATTCTCGAACGCCCGTATCATAGCGGAGCTGACTCGGTCGGCGGCCTCGTCAATCTCCTCCATTGTCCGGTGTTTCTTTGGTAAGCCCCCTAGGCGCCAAGGGAGCTCCTGTCTATAGAGTTCCCAGATTGTTGCCCGGGGGTTCCGAAATCTAACGGGTTCCCGAACACCCATCTCCAACCCAAAGGTAATGTATCTATGGTCCGACATAGAGTCCTCCTCACAGACACACCACCCAGTTATCTCCGGGAGCAGAGCCCTGGTACAAAGTGTTAAGTCTATGACCGAGCTCCGACCCGTCGTGAAAAACGTGGGTTCTACCCCTCTGTTGGCCACCTGCAGCCCTGCCGAGGCCATGAACTCCACGAGGTCTCCCCCCCTTCTATTCGTTGCCGCGCGATAAGCGTGGTACACACAAAAGAAATTATAGTTTGCCTTTGCTTTACCACGACATAACTATCACAGATATAACAAAAATTATTTGGATTGTTCACACAATGTCTTCTTTCCGTAATTATACGTACTAAAACACTAAAAATACGCGACAACGAAGACAACAGTCGCGAATACAGTAGCGCGACAACCAATACAACCAAACTGCGCATAAACAGGTTATAACGCTGTACTGCCGCTTCTGCGAGCACTCTGTTGCTTTGCAAAAAAATCTAATATTATCCAGTGTTGCCAAATCACATGTAATTTCATAAAAACCAATTCATTTAAAAATCATGTTTAACATGGAACAAACATATTCATGTCATAGGTATTCATATTCATAAAATAACGTTTTTAAGATATAGAGCTCTAGAAAAAAATGATGAGATAGAGCAACAATATGGCGTTCTTTGGAAAAAGGGCCCAGGACTTGTACTTGGACTTGTAAAAAATGTACAAATCAGCAAGCAGCGTCCAAACATCAAAATCACTGTAGACCAGTAAAATTTATAAATCAAATCGGACAACGGTTTTTGTATGATCATATAAAATTACTAATCATCGTGAAGTAAAGTTTATTTGAAATATAGAAAACTCATATTGCTTAAAAATGAAATGTTACAATCAATTTTCATTATTTTAAATTAGTTCTGCAACTACAACGTAATATTTTTAACACTAAATTGATAGTAGGTACTTTGGGCAAATACCAACCGATGTACTTTAAAATTAAAAAGTTTGATTGTCTACGCGAATAAATAATAATAATAATTAATAATTCTCTTACTTGGATCTTTGACTGCCGTAATGACGAGCTTGAACCCATTGGAGTCAGTTCCCCAGGCGTCCGTGGTGTACTTCAACGTGACGTAATTTGTACGGGTGAACATGGCGCCCAGAGTCTGTTTCGTGTTTTTACAGGATAAATCAAACTGAAAAGGATTTAATAGTGAGAATAAAATAGCAAAAGTCGAAGTATTCAATAACATATAATTCATTGAGTGCACCTATATATGCTTTAAAAAAATTTGATTGCAAATAAATATCCTTTTTTAAAATCGCATTTGACAAGAAAAGTATTGATTCTGCTTAAGGGTGGGCTACAGATTTTTCGAGTTAAATATTAAGTATACATGTTAAACAATTAAAATTTTCATTTACAGTTATTCGCCGTTAAAGTCGATATCTCGTTCGTCTAGCATATAAATTCTATATGACCCCATTTGCATGGGGATGTAAATTTTAAATGGTCGCGCAGTATATCTAGGAGCGGCGAGCTGTTAAAACTTGACGTAACACTCAACCGCGACCGCAGAGAAATTTAAATGTTCTACGCTGTAAATCTCCGAAGTTGATGAAATATTGTAAAGTTTTACTATAGGGTAAGTTATAAAGTTTATTTCGCCCGCAGTTATAGGTCGTACTATATATATGGTGTTTAATATGCGGCGCATGTCCTGCGGGATGTCTGGGGAATAATTTATAAACCTGTTAAGTATATTTAAAAAACTAAGTCGAAATGGCGACGATATTTTTATACTAAACACCCAATTTATAAACACCAGACAGATATTTTGTGTACAGTTTTAGTTTACATTGTTTAAGCTAGGTTAAAGAATACAAAAACACAAAAATACTAGCGCAAAATAACTTAACCAAATTTAGTGGTATTCCGTGATCCATTTCCATTTACTAAAGTACGGACAAACCCACACTACGCACTATGTTCATTTCAATCGCAGGATCATACGCAATACAGTGCATGAAGTGCCGCCCAATCTGAGGTTCAGACAATTAGATGATGATCATAGTCTGTTGTTTGTTCCCCCACTATTTGACACTTATCTATGAACTGCCAGAACTGTTATAGTGAATGTAATTTCAGAATGGGACACTATCACGTGAGTGATTTTAGACACCCGCGAACCAAAGTCGGTTGCAGTGATGGCCAATGAAGCACTTTCACTTTTATTGCGTTTTTTTGGAGCCTCATTTGTATAAAATGCTTGAAGATATAAGAATAATAAATTAGAAAATATTAAGACTCAACCAACAGAGCCCTATAAAATAAATAGGCATAACACAACACAGAAACACGTCACTGCTGAGAGACGAAGACATTCACTGGTTGCCTAGGCAATGCAATCGGCCAACTGTAACCGAACAATATAAATCTCCACGTGCTGTCCCATTCTGAAATTATGGACAGTCTAGAGAATTTTTTGCTTACCAATTTTGTTACTATTTTGTTCATACGCGTATGGAAAGCATTGGGTATTTTGAAGAATCAAGTATTGTATTGAATACCAAATAGGTAGTGCGTAGGTAGTTTGCGTTAATGATTTAAAAAGAGAAACAATTTTTTAAGTTTTGGTTTTATACCATAAATTGTTTGAGACATCTTGTTTCAGGAACTGGAAAACTCATTTGATCTTGTGTATGTTTCAAATTTTCAAGATTAGGATTAAAAAATCACAGTTATGCAAGATGTTTCAAAACAAATCCGAAAAACTTAAACTTGTTTAAAATAAAGGGTAGTATATTATCACTCTACAAATATGCCGGAAAAATATTGTTTTTATTTTTCATCTTAAAAACTGAAATAGAACAGTAAAATATTACAGAACTATAACTATTATAGAAATACAATTTTTGAATTTTTTTTATTTTTCTTAAATGAGTGGAGGGGAATGAATTAGACTACCCCTATCATTCTTTTTATTTAAATTAAAAAAAAAAACTTACGCAATGACACGGAAATTTTGGCAATTTGTTCATGAAACTTGGAGTAAATAATTGATCAGTGAGAAATAAAGTGATAATAAGAAATACATTAAGAAGGGACAGACGCCAGCTAGATTTTTTTATTGCAGAAGAAGAACGTTTTTAAATAAAGCAGAAAAAATATATTTGCTAAATTTAGTTGAGAAGAATGACAAGGGTAGTCTCAGTCAAAGATGGTTTTTATGATAACGATACTTCCGTAATATTTTATTTATACGCTTCGATCAATTTTCGTTAAAAAAAAAAAAAAAACATTATATTTTGGTGATATTTGTAGCACAATATCTCCGTAATGGTTGGCTTTTAAACCTACGCACAAATAACAAATTTCTTGAGTTTTTCGCATTTGTTTTAAAACACCCTGTATATATCAATAAAATCAATCAAATAAAAAAAATTCTAATTCATTTAAAACAGGAATAAACGCATTTAAATAAGGATCATAGATCATAGATGATTGATAACTGACTAACATTTGAAACATTTTTGCCAACTGTCAAAGCCATGCACCACATCTTCTAGCAATGGTTCACGGTTACATTACTTGCATGCGTCATTTTATCACCTCGATATTTCCTATCATTAACAGTTTGTAATTTGTATGTATGACTATAGTTTTTAATGACCCTACCTTGTAAGTTCCAACGGCATGGGCCCCATCGTAAATATAGAGATGGTCATTGCAATCCAACTGCAGTCCATCAAATCTGAGCATAAACCTCTGCAGAATGGAGTGCGTTTGGAAAGTGATGACGCAGTCTAAGTTCCGTTCATTCTGTGAATAGAGCACTGCTCCGTCGATTTTGCGGTAGAGCTGCTGAAGGAAATGGTTCTTGCAAAGCGTTTGCATCGAATCTGGAATAGAAAAACGAATTGACACTAACCACATTTTCTTTGTTCATGCCAAATTTTTATAGCAAGTAAAGTAATAGATCGAACTTAAATGTGATTAAAGTCAAGTGCAATTGTTTAGACAGTGGAAAAATAGATATTTAATAAAGACAACAGAAAGTCTCTTAGGCAGCTGCCTAAATATTTTAAGTTGTTCTTTATGCCCATATTTTGTAATTCCATTCGCAGAGTTATGAAAGAAGGATTATTGAAACATTTGCTGTTCTCTCCTATAGCGAAAACCCTTAAAAATATATTCCAGCGCCTCGATAATTGCATTACGAATTTAATTTTTTAAGTTTTGGCATTTGAAACTTCCGCAAATCAGCTTACGCCGTTCAAAGTTTTAAATTTTATCGCCTCAAATTTCATTCGGAAGTAGACTAAGAACCAAGCACCTTTCCAAATCGCCTTACGTTTTTATTTTTAAAACATTTAGCACCGGTCTTAATTCTAAATAAAGGGGGAAACCTGAAAGGAGCGTTCACGGTTCAGTAGAACTGAGCTAAATGCGATATAAATATTTTATTTAATGGTAAATACCGCGCTTGCAGAATAAATATACTTAGGGGAGTTATTTAACTGCATTTCCTATTTGTATTTGGTACAAAATTTCCTTTGACTTGAAGTACTATCATAAAACTATCGTAAAACGGTGAGGCAAAAGCAGACTGAGATGTGAAATTGAATTTACTGGTTTTCGAAGAAATTAATAGTCATTACCGGTTTTAGAAACCGCTTCTCACGTTGGCATTTCAGTAACTTTAAGATATTTTGATACTCAGTCTAAAACATTTGGACAGTAAGAGAATTGCGGCTAGTTTCAGAATTGGGATCTACATAAAACGTGTCACTATCTATACACTATCTAACAATATACACTCTATATATATATATATATATATATATATATATATATATATATATATATATATATATATATATATATATATATATATATATATATATATATATATATATATATATATATATACAAATATGAAAAGAGAATATTTCGTTCAAACATTATAATTTACGATCCAAACTTGGATAGCCACAAATGAGACAGTTGCATTATTGACAGAGTTAACCGTAATTTTGAAGTATTTAAATGTGCCAAATTGGAAGGAAAATGGGAGATAATTTCAAAGGAATATGAAATTTGAAATAGTTCTTTTATATACTTACGAAAAGTTTCGACCCAGTTACGCAATTTATTCGCCACTTTTTGTCTCTTTCCGATATTTCATTTATTTTTTAGGGCACTATCGACGTTAGCAGAAAGAAGGTTTCAAAAAATAAAACTGTAACTAACCAACTGGTAAATTAAATTGAATATATAGTAAACCGTATTACTGATGAAGACTTAAAAAATATACAGATTGAAAACTTGTCTACTGTTAGGGACACTAAACATTTATACCATAAGATTATTGAAACCCCAGAACAAATGTTATCCTCCACCAAACTCAATCGTGGCCATTGAAGAATCAGGAAGTATCAATCATTTTTATACCATACAGTTAAGCTGAAGAAGATTTTTTTATTATTCTTATGATTTTAATATTAATTTACAAATGGTGTACAAAATGGGTGCTGATGGTAGTGGTAGTCAAAATACGTACAAAGATTTGAAAGAATCAAATGATCATCAGTTCCACAGCAGTATAATTTTAAAAACAGTAAAAAAGTACTTTGACAGAATGTTCGTACGTCCAAAGGTATATTAGAATCCAGTTTATCAAAGAATTTGATTTGGTTTTTAAGAACGAATATTCCTATACATAATCCCAAATTAAAAAACTTTACAGACCAAAGTATGTATTTTCGAGAAACCACATTAAATGTCTTATTCATTGTACAAGTTTTGCTAGTCAAATTTCCAATATGTGTTACAAAATATTCGAAATAGTACCAGAAACCGAATGTTTGATATTATTAAAATTCTCATTAGAAATTACCTTCATCCATGTAACATGTCCCCCGGAAAAAAAGTTGATTTCGGTCGTGCACAACCTAATAGGAGTAGAGGATTCTTGTCAGGTTTTTAAAATCACAGTATCTTAGCCTAATTTTGAAAAATAAAATATTGTGCATTTTCTAAAATGCTGATCAGCCTGTATGTAGCGGTCTCGATTTAGGATCACATAGACCTTGATTATTTTTAAGCAGATAAAAATGCAAGTTTTTTCCCATTTAGCTGCTGCTAATATCTCCATCAAACTCTAACCGAGAAAGTTTTTTACAAAATATTCCACTACCATGAGATTTTTATCATCCCTCAATCCAATTCTGAATCAGCCTGCTCTGCTAGACCAATATTGTTCGGCTCCAAAAACTTTAAATATTGATCTGTGTGATTGGTGGATTTCATTGTATCAAATTGCAACCGATCGAGAACATCCGATTTAAATGTCGGCGATAAAATTTTCCCCACCAGATGCGTTACCCACTGCAATGAGCGTGGGGTATTTTTTTTAATGAATGAACCCCGTAATATACGTTTAGTGTTCGTGTTTATCTTACCACAATATCGGCAGCGAGTACTATATTATGCGTGTGTGTATGTGTTATAGGGGTTTACCATGTATGGTATATTATTACGACTTGCGGTTATTAGTCATTATGTATTTTGCTGGGTTTTGTTTTGCGAGCGGCATTGTTTCAATGGAAACTAGCTAAATTTCAATATAGTTTTGGTCAAATAGTTACCCCTAAAGTAATAAGATAACATTATTTTTTAACGCACCGTTTCTATTATACAGGGCGTTAAATTTAGTTGAAAAAACATTTTATTAATAAGAATGTCAGTTTTTCATATATATTTGTTATAACAAGGTATGTCTATATACATGCGTGAATAGTAAATTGCGAAATAAAAAAAGATTCTTAAGTATAAAAATAGGGCCTACATCTAATACATTTTAAATCCCGAACAAAGATTTTTTTTTTAAATATTTCCAAAGGAGCTTGTTTCGTTTTTTTTTCTAATGTGGTTTTATGGGTTGGTTTTTAATAAAGTATAGACATTTTTATTTCACGAATTGTGGAAAAGTATACAGTATGCTTGCATATCAAAAAAACAAAAAATTACTTGTAAAAATAATAATTAATAAATCACAGAATTTTTACTGCTCCATCCATTTTGAATAGAGAAGAACCTAAGGTAACTAATTTTTTGATTTTGCACGGTTTATCGTAGATGTTATAATATGAGAACGGAAGACTGAAAACTTCCTTCTTAAAGTACTATTTCTTTACTTTGCCAATTTTGTGTGGGAATGAAAAACAGTTAATTAATTACTGAAGTTCTAAAATCTGAAGTGGAACGATGTAACTTCTACCTCAGTTTCCTAGTAACGTTAGCAACCTTTGACCTTTGAATCATGACAAGAATCCACTGAGTTCATATTATATGTGAAAGAGATCCGCCCAGATATCGCGTCTCCCGAATTCAATAGGAACACGACATTGTTATGACGGAGGCAATTTGGTGCGAGCCATAGTTGTACGTCTGAAACTGCGGCACAATATTGCACAATCTCCAAAACGGAATTTACAGCGTCATCCATAAAACTCGACGAGACTGTTGACGATAACAGAGGGCTCTCGTAAAAATGTCCGGCCAATTCATTTCTATTTACATTTTTCTTTAAGACGTGACTGAATATCATCTTACGAATACGTGTAGGTTTTTCAATTTGCTTTTTTCCACGTAAGTTAAAATCTTTGAAAATGGCGGATTGTTTGGCATACTAAGTTTCAATCCATAGTGAGTTTTTATAATTTCCTACAAACATTCTCCAGTCTTAAATGAATGTCCACAGAAACTATAACTCAAGAGTCATGACTATCGTATTGTTCAAAAGCAAACGCAATTTACAAGTAAATTGTGTATTGAACAAATAGTTTTTCAATTTCCACTCATTTTTAGTACCCTCCGCAACAACTCATCCTCACTGCACCCTAAACGGCATTTTTATTGACCGCCGTTTTTAAAAAATGTTTCTTCACTCTCAGTCAACAGCGTAGAGTACTTAACACGAGTGTTATGAGAGCTGCATTTATTAGTTCACGGAATTTAGTAGTCTTGGAGTTTTGCTTTCACGTGATACATTCGCTGAAAACTGTACAATATTCATGTAATAAGGACTGTGTTCTTTAACTCTTGAAATATCAAATGGTTTTGTCCTTTGGCTTCTAATCTTTTACTTAAGGGTACATTAAACATGGGAATTGGTATATTTCAGTTTGATGACCTATTGAAACCCTTTAATCGCACCCAAGTCTGACATATCACAAATAAAATAAATAATAAAACAGAAAATGTGTTTCATAGATCATATCTTGTTTCGAAAAAGTTCGATCGTTACTTAGACCGGTCTGAGAGTTGCTTTTGCTCTATGTTCGAAATAAATAATTCTTGAATCACAAACGTTCTCGGGTATTAGACATCCATTTTTTCCCTTCTCGCCTCCTTCCCATCTCAAATACGGAGCCGTATTATGATTGGCACCGTATTGATCGTCCCCGATGAAGTGTCAGCAACTTCACAGTTCATTCATTCACTGCCTAGCAGCTTCCCAATTTCGTATGCATGAAACTTTAATAATTGATAAGGGCTCTTGTGAATGCGGAGAGTTCGAATTTTACGCTGATATTTAGTTTCGTGATAGTCGCGTCTCCAACTTCTCTTGTCGCTGGTTATCAAAGTGCGCGGGGTTATAATTTCACAACCCATCTACAGGGCTTATCATAAGGTACATTAAAAAATTGTTAATATAAAAGTTGTAGTAGTTGGGATGTGTCTCCCGAATCTCATGCTAAATGAAACACATCAATATTTTTCAGAAAAATATACGCCTGTTTTAATAGTTGCAACCCAGTATTTAGCTAAGCCGACTTTTTATTTCCAAGAGAGTACCAATCTATGTGGGATAAGAGACTTATATTTTAAAAAATGATAGCACGAACTACTACCCAATCTTCACAAAATGGCGGAAGCCCTAGAATAGACACAGACACGGAATAGATACTGCCATAAGGATACCTAGTTTCCTTTCTAATTTCAATTGATATATTATACATTACTGCAAAAATCTTCACCAGTAGCTAACATTCAAGCCTTATTTTATTTAAGAAAAAAAGGTAAACATGCATGGCCTTTTCTTAAAGGACATTGTTGGCTAGACAACCCCATTGGTGTCCCAGGACGCAAATTTTTAATTAGACAGCTAAAGGTTATTGCATATTTTTTCTCTTAATTTTATCGACAAAGAAGCAGAATTTCAGTTTATGTGATTTTTTTTAACACTTTTATCATACACACTGAAGCACGAACTAATTAATAAAAAAGTTATTTAATAAAAACTGCTTTCCAGGAAAGTCCTAATGAAATAATATCGGAATTAAATATCGGAACTAACCAAAACTAAATCTTAATTATTCCATGAGGATGTGGACATTGCCAAAAAGTTCCTTAATAAAGGCATAGCTTAACAAAGCTAACCTGAAAGACTAACAGTTATATATAAGCAGTTACATATATAAAATTCAATTTTTAAAATACGCCGCCCTAGAGGTTAATTTTGGAGTGACTTGACGAAACACCCTGAAACTGCATACGCAATAGGATTATAGAAATTATTTGACCTGCCTCTAGAGTCATAGAAGCAGACGTTAAGTTTCGAAGAGCAAGCAGCAAGCTTAGAAGGCAACACCTTGCAATACTGCTCCCAACTAAGAATGTCGTCAATAGTTACTACTAAAAATTTGACATTATTTTGCCTAACAAGTTCTGCATTCTAAGAGACGACGTTAAATTTGTTCGTGTTTGTGTAGTATGAAACCCCATGAAATTGAGTTTCTCTAGATTTAATAAGAGCTTATTTCGGTTAAACTAATTAATATATTAACTTCATATGATAATAATTTTTAGCACAAATTCAAAAAATATGTATCTTTCAGGAAAGTTGATACCATTTTTATATCTTAAGCATATATAAGCAACTATAACAGATCATCAAACAAATTTCACAAATATTTAACGATTATCTAATAAGTATTGGGGTAAAAATGTTACAGGCGGTAGATCGTAAACGAAAGCCTTTTAAAATTAAAAACAAGACAAATGCGTCAATGTTTATAACCCCCACAAGTACAAATTAAGTGTCAAGTATATAAAAAGTATAAAAACTAATTGTTCTGAGGATAGTGATCGTATAGCTGCTAATACATTGAAATTTCTATATGAATATATCAAACGCCTCTGGCATACATAATTAACTTGACATTTAGAACCGGAAAAATTCCAACACATTTTAAAACTTCTGTTGTTACCCCCCTATAACCAAGGCGAGTGACAAATATAAAGTTAGCAATTATATAGGCCTATTTCGATAATATCTAAGATTGCAAAAGTATTTCAGAAATGTTTAAAACAGCGGCTGAGTCTGAGTTTTTGCATAAAAATAATATTCTCAAAAAACCAATTTGTTTTCAGAGAGGGAACCAGCACAGTGGATGCAATGTTTAAATTTTGTAATAGTATCTCACAAAAAATGAATAATGGGAAAAAATGTATTGCACTCTTTATCGATCTTGCAAAGGCGTTTGACACAGTTTCTCATACTTTATTGCTCGAGGCTTTTTGAAGCTTGCGGAGTGAGAGGGATTGTGTTGGGGGTTTTTGAGAGCTACCCTACAGAACGAACAGTTACACGGCATACCACAGGGTAGGGTAATAGGACTCATACTTTTTAATATTTGCGCGGACTTATTTCATATGCCGATGATACCGTCATAGTTTTCTCTGCAGAAACCTGGTCAGAAGTCAGAGAAAAGGTAAAAACGGGTTTTATGAGCAATAACGATATCCTTAATTCGCGAAAGCGAAGGTTTAAATATTGCAAAAACACAATATATTGGGTATTCCCTAACAGAAGTCGGCCACATTATAATAAAATCCTTGTAAACAATGCAATGAAACCCCTGAAAGAGTGCACCGGTATCAAATACTCAAGTGTAGTAATAGATAACCATTTAAAATTTTATTTATTCCGAAATATTATGTTAAAGAAAAATCTAGTGGAGGTCAGTATTATTAATTATAGTATACTGGTATGGGGAGGAGCACAGAACTGTTATCTAGACCATATAAAAGTAACACAAAACTATATATTAAAGTATTACTGAGAAAACCAAGACTATATTCAACGAATCTCTTGTATTGTGGGGATATACTTGAAATTAGGAATTTGTATATAATAACTGCGTGTATTTTATTTTCCACAATGACAACACGAGAGGAAATTTAAATAATCCATTTAATACTACATATTGCACAGAGAAAACATTTTGCATTATATATCGGCCCCAAATTATATAATTATACATTAAAGAAAAAAAACGATTTCAAAAATTGTTGAAAAGTTATTTCGGGTTGAATAAACAAGCCTTTATGTGCCTCTTTTAACTTCGGAACTACGGCTAAGTTAAACTCTTTTCAGTGAACTAATAACACTTTTCATGTTATCTTATAGTTTTCAATATTAGTATTTGGAATAGTTAAATAAGAACAAACGTTGTTCAGATTTTCACATAAATATACTTAAATGACAGCTGTTTCGGCAACACCATTCCTTTATTTATGTGAAAATCTAAACAACGTTTGTTTTTATTTAAGCCACTTCAGTACAATTAGTATTTGGGGTGACTTTCTTTTTTTGTGTTGTTATATTGTTGGTATGGTATAAATTTACTTTTTTTTTCAGATGGGGTTTCAATGTTTACAAACCCTTTATTATCGTTATTATTATTTTATTATTTATTATAGTTTATTGTTATTTATACTAATATCTAAACTTCCATGTCGACAGAAGTCTGGTCCATTAGGCACAAACAGATATTACGTGAGGTTTATAAGTTAGTGTAAGTGTAGTAGTTATAAGGTTTGCTGTGTAGTAGTTATTGTTGTGAATTTAAAGCGGAATTAAATGTTGAATGGGAGTACAAATTTATCTTAATCGAAATAAATCATTTGCTTAAAAAGATGAGCCTTGTCTAACCAAATATTCCATATTTTGAGTCTCGATGGTGTATATATGAAAATATTACTTAATAAAAATAATGTATTATTATTTATGAAATAATTGCACGCTGATTTTTTCGCGGTGGAAAAGTTCTCAGTTGACAATCGGAAGTGACGGTTCATTGCTGCAAGCACATGCTTAAATTTACTGAAAAAAAAAATTGAAATTTAATTTTTTTCAGTGGACTGATTGAAAAAGATATTATAAAAATTCGTTACGATAATCCTGTGCATTCGGTCAATGTTATATTGTCAGAAACAATAAATAACTACCAAAATCAGCAGTCAGTGCTATGCCAGGTTTCGCAGATTTGTCGCGAAAACATTTATAATTTCAACTGATGCAAAGTAATTAGCTTTCTTACTACTGGTCATCAAAGATGCCAGCTGGCGGACTATAACTGTAGCGAATAGTTTCTTGACTAGAATTATGAGTTGTTTGAGACGCGCCAAATGTTAAAGGTCAAAGGAAGGTCTTACATCCACCAGAATAAATACGGTTGTCTCGGTTGCTTCCCGTTCCGTCGTTTTTCTATTTTTGTGACCAAATTAACGCTAGCACAATCGCCTGATTTCGTTTGACAGAAACAAAGGGAGAGGTCTTTATTCCCAGGATAAAAGAGGCTAGAATTATAGACAAATAAAGGCCACAAAGACAGGGTGATATCGACTTGAACTTTGTTCTCGGGCGAGTAATTGTGCGGCTTTGTTTGTAGTTTGTGGACGATTCTTCCGTTACGGCGGGAAGTTGTTGGAGCGCCGAATTTCCTTTTTCTAGATCATTCGCACCGGAAATGCAAGAAAAACATTTGCCTTGTCGAGGACAAAAAACATAATACAAAGCTATTACTGCACACTTTGATGTATAAAAAGGACGTCCGTTGTCTTCGGGTATTGTTTTGTTCTATTTCTTCTTCTTACCTTATACAGAGTACCATTATAATAATAAGGAACTCATTGTTAATTAATATAGTAACCCATTGTCTTTTTTTAATTTATTATAGTTATAAAATGTAAATTAAAAAAAAAAAACATTTGGTTTTTTCTGCGGCTGCAGTAGCTTTGAAGAATCGTGAGAATCGTAATAAAGAATATTTTTAATTCTAAAAGTACTATTAACTGCACAAGGTCTGTGACAACAAACTTATAGATCCAGCATATATCTGGTGATTCATCCATCTCCATCTGTGGAACTGGATTTTTTTCCTGTAATATTGATTTTTGTAATATTTTTGTATTTTTGTTTTTTTTTAACTGCTTAGTTTATTGGAGGGGTAAATCGTTCGTTAAAACGTGCATTGTAAAATTATTTCGATAGTTAATCGCTCTTTGAACTAAGTAGTTGTTGTATATTTAAATATTAATACCTATTAACAATTTCATGCTGGTGTTAATTAATTAACAATTTTTAAAGTAGTAAAATCTTGTGCTATACCGGGTGTTTCAGATTCGAATCTCATCGACGAATCTCGGTAACGGTGACTTAAATTAGGGGAAAGTTGCGTATCGGTGAGTTCAATAATGTTCCGTTTTGAAATTGAAGTTATTTTTGGTACTTACGGAAATATGGTGGAATATCTGAAACTTCCGGTTTTCGTCTTTAGTTTTTGGAACTTTTCAGGCTTCACCTTATGGCCAGATCAAAAATCCCTTACGACGCTTCGTTTTTCTCAAACCATCATCAACTTTATTTTTTATTATGGTCGACATACTGGATTTTTGCAGTGCTGAATAGCCCTTTTTATTGATGCATCAGAAGTTGTATTTGTATTGAACAAAAACTTTTATTTCATAGTAAGCTATTTTCAAATCAGTCGATGGAATTTACCAATAAAGAAAAATGAGATATGGGAAAACTTTTTATGAAAACTATAGAAACGTTGTCAACACATCGGAAATGTATTTAGACCTTTGACGACAACCCCATCGAACTTTGTTTTTAATTATTCACTGATTATTCATGATATTTTAACCCTTTGCACTTGAATATATGGCCTTTCGCGAGTACACTTTGCTCGGACTATTATTTTATCTACATATCTGTCTACTCCAATTTTTTTATATTGGGTTCTTTTTTTTTAATTAAAAAACTATGGGATTTTTTTTTCAATACTTTATTATTAGTATCATAATCACTGCCATTATTATTAAATTAATTAATACACAATATAACAAAATTACATCCTATAATGTTGTAGTATATGGTACCGTTCGAAGCCGTCACCAATGTGTAGTCAAGGCTTACGAGTGCAAGTGCCACAAATATACTTAGTTTCCCGCCTGCTTTCTTGTACTTTACTGTTAGAATATACCGCACAGTCTTTTTTCTTTCCATCATTTTAGCGTAAAATATGTAATTTACCATTTAGCCGCTCTTGTGTATCTACAGATCATGATTTGCTAGAAATTTAGGATCCCTGCTGAAAAGAACAAACTTTAGATGTGTCATTGGTTTTTTGTTTTGGTCCCGTTGTGAAATTTTATATAATAAATATGCATTGACACATGACATTTCGAGGCCTCAGAAAAATAACTTTCACCACCACTTTAAAGAATTACTCAGAAAATAGTATGATAGATATGATAGAATCAGGTATAAATTTGCTGTTGATTTGAATAGTACCTGTCAAATGAACATCTAGTTTTAACAATTCTGCTGCAAGTGGCAAGCTCGTATAACATATATCGGTGTACAAATGATATCCTCTTCACCTGGGTCTGTGAATTTTTGACAAAGATGTAAAACTACCCTTGTGCTTATAGGTAAATCAGGTCGCACTAAATCTTCCGATGTCAAGCTTCCTTAGTACGGCAAAATTGACATCGACAGTGTTAACATCCGCCATTAGATAAATTCGTATCCCCCATTTCGTAGGATAGTTAAAAAACTAATTTTACCCTTAAATCCAACAACCGATATCTCTCTTGATGGAACAAAATATTCTTTGAATTGCTTGCCTAAATAATCTAAATAGTGACTGATTTCCTGAGTTCGAGCCCTAAGAGACAGTTTTCATGCAAGTGGAGCATCCAAAAAATTTGTAAAAATCGTTCTCTTCTTAATATGCTACTAAAAAAAGGTATTTTAGCGTTAGAATGTTGTGACCAATACCCTTGGAAATTAAATAAGATTATCGTACCCATATTTAGGACAAACCCAATAAATGCGGTAAACTCTTCTACTGTAGTATCTACCCACGTTTTGACAACCTGCTCTTTGCTATTTTATGTCTAGCGTAGGTATTCGTTTGTTCCACTATTTTTATTAATAGTTCATCGGTAAAAAAGGGCTTGAAAATATCTATGGAATTTGTGGCGCTACCATTTTATCCCCAGAAATAAATAGAATCCTGTCTGGTACCTGATCGTGGCGTGTGACGTCTTGCCATAGACCAAAATTACCAGGTTGTGTTATATTCTCGTTTTCTGCACTGCTGCTTGAACCTGATGGTAAAGGTACAGTTGTCTGTCTTCTAGTAACTATAATATCACTACCACTACTAGGGTCACTAATATTATGACTATCGAATATATCATTCTCACCACTTTGTAATTCATTATCAATTTCATCTTGCAAAAATTTCTTGGGCATTTGTAACATTTTTTTTTTCAAAATATACACCGAAAAAATACACCGAACTTTATCCAATCGTGTTAGTTATAAAACTGAGTAATATTCAAAATGCAAAAATGGTGCACATGTGAACTGAATTGGTTGAAATATATACATCAACAGATACAAAATAAACATTTTACGATGGAATGTATAAAATAAATATCTGACTATCTTTTATTTTTACGTAAACACGACTTCAACGAAGGTTCGAGAAAGCGATTTAGAAATATTAGACAGACCGGCCAACCTGCTGTAATCATAAGTCATGGTCGCCTATACGACATACGAGTGCAAAGGGTTGCAAACACAGTTCTACTCTTCTCTGCAAGTTTTCTCTGAAAGTTTCAAATTTTTCGCAATATTTCCGGAAGTACTAAAATTAATTACTAAATTAATAAAGTAAAAAAAAAGAATTAAATAGAAGCCCAAGCTGGAAGGCGGTGAAGGTCAGTCCCGGAAGATAGTCAACTTCTTAACACGAGGTTCCAACCCGAAAAGGGAATAAACAAATGAATCACGAACAATAATTTATTTCCTCCAAATTCCTGGGCAAGGTTAACAACATTAAAAAGTGTATATGGAGCAAAAACGTATATAAATCTCTACCTGGAGGTAGGTGTGAATGTGTCAAATCTCACCTTCAAGTTTTGGCTGTGCAAAAGTATGTAAGGCACTATAATTTAAGAATGTAAGTTTACCAAACACTTCTTCACGAGAGCAGGGCATTTAAGCTATCTAAACCACAAGCTCTCCCGAACGTTGCACAGCTGTCTGTTATGAGACAGCATACACTGCAAGAGACCAATTCTAACGAAGCTCTCTGGTATTCCGATGAAAGAAGAAACCACGTGGCAGGTTAGCGGGAAAACGGAACAAGAGGAAGAGAAAAAAAAAGGAAAAAAAATCCTCGATACGAGGGTTTCCTGGAAATCCCTCGTTGAGGAAGATTCCCATTTCAAACTACAAATAGATCCAAAAGTATGGGAAATCACAAATTATTGACCAATTTACATATCCCTGTCTTATTGCAGTAGCACTACCGGCTCAAAAAAGTTACACAAAAGAAAACCTGCCACAGCCCCAAGCTTCACTAGCGAGCGTACAAAGTGCCGAACGGTCAGACAACCAGTTTTATTAAAAAGGCTAAACGGGTACAAAAAAATTAGAGGGAAAACGTCACTCTTACCAACCTAGTCAACGGTACGCCACCAGTAGAACCTTACTCTATCTGTGGTGGTGGCCGTATGGCGCGTGCCAATAATCGAGATTGCGTTAACGAGATCGATCTACCCGAACACTATCCGAGAAAACAAAACAATGCTTATTGGACCCCGTTAACGAATACCGAACCAATGAAAAGCATATAAGGTACGCCCCAGTCTCATAGTGTGCCGGATGGTAATGGTTACGACTCCCTTTAACGCGCAACTAATACTTTGCTTTTGTATTAGTATCTCTCAGTAAACCGGTGTCCCCTAAAAAAAACCCAAGCGAACAAGAGGCCACGCACACAATCGGCCGGGGAGCAAATGTCCGAAACTGAGGAAACCGAATCTACAAAAGAACGTGTGTTAAAATCGCAAAATCGATATGGACCAAATAAACAAGAATTTTGAATGTTAAGAAACCCTCGCCAAATAGAAAAAAATGAAGGAAATGGACAGAACAATTAATTCTATAAAGTACTTATAAGATTAATATTTTGAAAAGAAAATTATTGCTAGATCCAAACAAAATAAACCCATTACTTCGCAAATGTGCCAGTATTTTTGCTTCAAAAATGCTACATTTTACAATTTAAATATGAAACCGTCACAAGTTGTCAGAGAACCTTTAATAGAAAATATCCCTTTATGAAGAAAAAATTGATTAAATGTAGGGTACATATTAATAGTTTTGGTTAGTTAGTGAGTTTAGTTAGTAGTTAGTTAGTTAATTAGGCGCCAAATAGAAAGTATCTACGCTCGAATAAAAATTTTATATCTCGGTAACAGTAGGCCCTATGGGATTTCCATTGGCCCAGAAATGATTTTTTTGTCTTTTCGTTCTCCATTCTCGTCTTTTTTCCTAAATAACTTTCGAAGTGTTGGAGCTACAAAATTGAAATTTGTCTCCTTTTTTAACCCTCCACGAGACATAAGCTATAAAGAAATGGCTTCGATCTATCTTTTTTTGCGATTTTCGACTGTTTTTTAGCCATAAGTGTCCTAAATTTTAAAAAATCGAATTCATATTTTGCACATAAATGCAGCTTTGCCCCGTGAAGGAGCCTATCGAAAATGAGGGACAGGGGGTGGAAATAGTTAAAAAAAGGGTCTACAAAACAGATCATTTTTCGAAAAAAGTTTACGAGAGCAAAATATTCTTGAACCAGAAGACGCACAAGATACGACTCCATAAGCTTTTATTCTTCACAATTTTTCAATGATATACAGGGTGCTCCGCAAATTAAAAAAAAAATGAAAAATAGGTCCCCCTATTATTGAAAATTAGCTATAACTGAAATAAAAAATAATTCAGATGTCACTTTCACATTGCTATATAGCGCGCATGAACAGCTAAAACTTTTGTATTTAAGGTTTTCACCTATTATACAGCGGGAAACAACACCGGAACCATGTGAGGTAGATATTCTTTCTCTTTTGACGATCCCATACGTGAAATTAATATCAGACAAGATTAGGCGAATAGCTAAATAATATCAAGTTAAAACTGTATTTAAATCTGGATCAACATTAAGAATTGTACTCACAAAAATAAAGCCTGGAACGTCGCCTCAAGAGAAAGAGTGTATCTACCAGATACCCTGTGAGTTGAAGAACATAAGAAACATACAATAAAGCCAAGCGTGGATATACCAACAATTTGGCAACCTCTAATAAGGCTGGCGTTCTAGTTGAACAACTTCACGCTTGACTACACCCGACTCCGTCATTGATGAGCGCCATCGCCTAGTATATAAACCTTGTAGCCTTAGAATTAAGTTTAGTTTACAATTGATAACGGGTAGTGATACAGCTGTCCGAAACGTGTAAGTTAAAAATAAAGACAATGAATGAATGAATGAATGAATGAATTAGAATTAAGTTTAGTTTACAATTGATAACGGGTAGTGATACAGCTGTCCGAAACGTGTAAGTTAAAAATAAAGACAATGGAAGTTCGACATCCTCTTAGTATTTCTACTAACTGAAATAGCTGTTAAAGACGCCTTCCGTCAACGCTCTTATCTCATCGAACTGAAACACTTCAAACTTGTTTTAAATGAATTTTCATTATTCAAAACGATTTAATAAATCAAACTTAGTCGCGACGAGACTCTCGCTTCAAAGTGTCCATCTTCCAATTCGTTCCTTAAGCCGTGGATCTATGCCGTCCGTGTTAAAGCAAACTGCCCGGCAGACGGATGAATCCCTTATGCATATGCATGCGAGTATCCATGTTCAAAAATGACGAAGGACGGGACAAGGAACGGGGTTTTTCTGAAAAAGCTCCCCACGTTCGTAACATCAATCTGCCGGTCACGTGACTTGTTAGAAACCCGCCGAGAGGCTTATAAGTCCCAGAACGGCGCTAAGCCCACTTGATACCGGCCAGTTATGGAGACGACTGGGTTCCTGGGAAATATTGCTCTTCCAGACCCGGGGATTAGGACTTTTTCATACCGGCCGACGCGTACATGCGAAAATGTGTTTATTAAGGTTTTGTATCGTCTGAGAGGAAATTGTAAAGATGGTTCGTTTAATACGTATGGAGATTTTTCAAATACCTCGGTATTTTTGTGTGCTACGATTAGTTTCCGAAACCCAATATATGAGTGAGTTATACAACTTTTCCAAAGACACTTTTCTAAAAATTGTGCAATTTAATTTGCATCTTGACCCATACAAAACTCATGTTGTTCATATGTTCAAAAAATTATTTTGACTAATTTTGCAAAATGAAGAACAGAACAAGAAACTTCTGAACGCCACCGTCACGGTCATCAAAATCGCGTCCCTACACAGACCAAGAACTTATATTTCGTATGCTTAAACAATGTCGGAGCAGAATACAAATTATATATTATAGTTCTACCGCTTTTGAAAAAGAACATCCCAAAAATTCTGATAATTACCGTGGCATTTTTTCTTTAATTGGGAAGACAATGGGGAACTTTGGTGCATTTATTAAAAAAACGTAGGTTGTTCAGGCAGGACCAGTTTGATTGGAAAGTGTGGTCGAGGGTTTTGATGTGGGGCTGCGCAGTGTGTAACACTATGACAGGGTTGTGCCATTGCAACTTCTCGAAAGTTATTTGAAATATACTGGTTTTAATGAATTATTAACCTTCAAACACTAGGGTCCATTTTCTCTTATATGTGAATGATTTGACCCATTCTAAGATTCCCGTCCAATGTAACCGCCTTGCGGATGACACGCCGTTTGTCTCTAGCGGTGCGCCTGAAACTTTGATATGTCCAATGTTTGTCAAGATATAGCTGAAAAATGGTTTAGTGCCAACAATTTTTTTTAAGCACAAGCGTTGAAAATTCCAAGTAACTCAAAGTTAGCTTTGGAAAACAGTGTAAGATAACAAATTTTAGTAGTCGCAACGTAGCGCTGAACTTTATAAAGCTTTATCGAGTGTCATATTTTCAATAAAAAGACTTTCGATCTTACATAAACTTTGACACGGTTAAAATGGATTACTTTAATGATTTTATTACTACTCCACTACATAGGATGTGACACTTTCTAATTCTTTTTAATTACACTTTGTATAATAGCCAAGGTAAAATTATCTCTAATAAAAAATTCATAAGAGCTAATGAAATAATATCTGCTTGCTCATTGTTTTTATTCAGTTCAGAAATAATTTTGGTTTCCATAAAAAATAACTAATTACATCTAATTTATAAGCCTATTATTTTATTTAATATTTATAATGTTTGTGTGTACGTATTTATTGTTATTTGTTTTTGCTGAGTTACTATAATGTATCTTGTAAAAAGAAGTCGACAAATCTAGCCTATTCCATTCTATACAAAACAGTATTGAAACATAAAACACAAAAAGTCGCACATATTAACTTCGTTATTTACCATAACTTCTTTCAATAAAACGTTTCTCAGTCTATTAGGAGACTGTTGAAATTACGAAAATATTACTACGAAATGCCTAACGAAAAATGAACTTTAGTAAGGAAATAAACACTAAATTTGCATAGAAAATTTTCGTTGTTAAAGAGCGAAACGTCGTGTTGCAAAACAGTTTTTTTAGGTAATGAAGTTTCGAAATATCAGTATCGACCAGAATGTCTGGAAATTTATTTTGGAAAGGTCAAGCTTTTTCGATAGCCAATTCCATTGATAATTGTCAGCATAACCCACACAGAGTACAACTTTGCTCGTTAGCGTTACATCATTTGAACATTTATCGGTCTGAGTCTGGAATAACAGAAAATGTCTATTAAAATCAAATAATAATCGAAGGGTCGCTCAATTTGCTAACTTTGAAAACAGTTGGAGTGAGCGGTCATATTACATCCTAACCTCTGTTTTGCTCTAGTGGAGCACAAGGGCAAAAATGTTTAGGGAGAGTTTGGGCTCGTTTACCAACTCAAAAAAAAAAGCCAAAAGCCCCCGACCGGAAACGTTTTATATTCATTTTTTAGGTAGTTTAATATTTATCATCCTTTTATTTGTTTTTCTTAAAATTGGCGAATAAATTATGTATATTATGCAAAACTAGTGTTTGCAGCGTATTCTTTGGCTAGACCTGCTTAAATTTATCCTCGTATATAATATGGCTCGTATAGAAGAAAAATAGAAAAATTCGATCGACTTCACTGTCCACAAAGCCCAGGCAATTTATAAGTTTTCGGAAGTTACAGTTACAATCTCCAAGGGGCATTAACGAAGTTCGGAGAGACACGAACCTCCTCGATCGTCGATGGATTTGACAGCGACCTTTTGCGTTTGACGGGCCTATTTTGTTCAATTGAAACCCCCTACAAAAAATATAAACGATACTTCTACTTCGGTCGTGCACTACTTATTATCGGAAAGGAAATGAAGAGATACCGAAAAATATTATTTTCGTACAAAGAGATATTATCTCTATAATGCTGCAATATAATTTTTAATTATTCTTCCCTCATTGAGTGCTTATTTTTTTCCGCAAGGTCATTTGTATTATGTATTTTATTCTAGCAGCACAAATTTATATTTCTTTAATAATTACACGGGTCTGCAGTGTGATGTTTGAAAGCTGTTTGCTTATTTGTGTATTTTTGCTCTATCACGTCTTTTTTTATAGGGCTCTATATGTTAAAAATGTTATTTTATTTATACACATACCTATGACATGAATATGTTTGTTCCATATTAGGAATGATTTTAAAATGAACTGATTTTTATGAGATTAAATGTGATTTGGCAACACCGGATAATTTAGAGTTCTGTGTATTGGTCGTCGTGCCACTGTGTTCGCGGCTGTTGTCTTTGTTGTTGCGCATTTTTAGTGTTCTAGAACGTATAAATATGAAAGAACAATCCAAATAACTTATGTTGTATCTGTATGTCGCAGTAAAGCAAAGGCAAACTATAACTTCTTTTATGAAAAATGTATACCAGATTTGTTTTGGGTAAAAATTGGCGACCAAGACAAGTCCTTGGCTCCTCATACTGTTCGCTTTGAAGCACTAAGAAACTGGTCAAAAGGTAGGCTTTGGTGTTCCTATGGTATGGGGAGAGCCTAGGAAGTGATGATTGTTATTTTTGTTCGTGTAATATTCAAAGATTTAACAGAATAAATAAGAAGCAAATTGTTTATCCCAATCTTGACTATGTCAATCGACCTAGATGACTCAGATTTTACACCAGATTTCAGAGAGCCCGAAGTGTTTAACCAGAGCGAATTAAATGATTTAATTAGAAATTTGCCTCTTCCAAAGAATGCATCCGAATTGTTAGCGTCCAAACTTCTTGACCAGCATTTACTTGGCACTTGGCGTCACATCAAGCTTTTACCGGTATCGCGAAAAAGAGTCGATATTTTACTCAGGAAGGCCGGTAGTGTATTGCAACAATATTCCTGACTTAGTTTCAAAATTAGAAAATGTGCCGTATATAAAAGACGAATGGCGTCTGGTTATTGATTCAAGAAAGCGTTCAACTGGCCTTGATTCCCGTTGCACATTTAGGACTTCTGTTGAAGAAACTACCAAAAACATCAGTGGATGCTTTGTGGCGACCTTAAAGTGCTGTGCATATTTCTAGGACAACAGGGGGGTTATATATGACTCTCTATAACAAGCCTTACACCTGGTAGCATAAATGTATTAATTTAATTAATTTAATTTAATTAAGAGCTTAGTTGACCCCAAAAAAGATTTACTATCTCCTCTTCATATCAAACTTTGATTGATGAAGCAGTTTGTTAAAGTCCTAGACAAAAATGGACAGTTTCAAATATTTGTGACAGAAATTTTAAGCCATATGTACTTTTGTTGAGCCTCAGATAAGAACATTATGCAAAGACAATGATTTAAAAAAAACAATGACCAATGTCTAGAAAAACGCCTGGGTTTCACTTCGTCTAGGTTGTAATATTAGTTTGAAAGTGCATTTCCAGTTTTCACACTTGAACTATTTCCTGCAAATATTGGACCAGTTAACGAAGAACCGGGAAAGAGGTTTCACCAGACCATTAAAGAAATATAACGGCGATTCCAAGGCAGATGGAGCATAACCATGATGGCGGACGCCTGCTGGATGTTAAAACGGGATATGCCCTTAAAAAACAAAGCCAAATGTCCGGACAACACAGCTTTCTGTCAAAAATTTCAATCAAAAAAGTCTGAGTAAAGATGTTTTTTTCACTTTCAAAGAAATAAATTATTTTAGAAATACCTTTTTTTTTCTTTTTATATTTGCACAAAAACCTAGCCTACCAAAATTATATAAAATCAGTTTTCAAAATAAAAACATCAGTCAAAAAGTTTAATTAATTAATTATTAGAAATCAACAAAATTTTCCAAAGTTATACATCGACATCAGCGAGACTGACTTCTGAGTTTCTTCAAAAGGACATGAATAAATATGTATATTTAATTTTATCCTAGTTTGCTTATTTAAGACAATTCCAAATTCCCAAGGGAACTACTAAAACTATTGGACAATTACAAAATTCCCTTAACGAAATTCTTCAACCATATATATAATACAGGCTTGAATCCTTCTTTGTTACCTTGTCCAAGGAATTCATGTCCAATAGTTGCGAGGACTGTAGACTCATTAGCCTAATAAGCCAAGTCAAGTGTATAGGTATGACGATGGCTAAAAACTTAGATACTTCTAAACGCAAAAATTAAGTAAAACACGAGGCCTTAAAATAAACGTGAGCAAGACAACATGGATCATTTGTATTAGATGGTAATGATATTGATATAGTTAATAATTTTAAATACTTAGCCAGCTGGAGCAACAAAAGCAACGAAAATAGGAACTCTGATAAAGAAATCCTTCCATACATCGCCTTATGTCGCAAAGCATTCACATCTTTGAAGACGATCTTAAACAATATATACACCTTCAACAAAGAGTCCTCAAACACTGGTTGGTCGGTGATGGTCGGCTTAAAGGTTCAATTATAAACAAGTTCGAATTCGAATTATATTGTTATTGCAAAATACATTCGATATCCTGGGTTGCCATGATAAACACCAGCAGGACCATAAAAGTAAGGTAGACAGAGTGCTACGGGCATATTATCAGAGGCCCAAATACCATCTATTTCGCCTTTTCATCCAGGCCACGCGTAGGGTTGAAAAATTAAAAAAAAAACCTTGATGATCACCAACGCCTGAACACATAACGGGCACCGAATGAAGAAGGAGAAGGCATAAGCTAAAATATTACTAACAAATGATTTAAGTATATATATTTTTTACAATATGGGCCACAATTTGTATTTTTTGTGGTATTACAACATAAAAGCAATAACAAGCTTTCATTTTTCGGATTTAAAATACTTCTCGAAAAATGGGGCATATTTTAAACATTTCATTATTCACTTTGAATGTTTTATTTTTCCATTTATTTAAGGACTTAGCAGAGTTCGGAGAAACGCCGTGCATTCGCCAGTTATTAGTATAGAACGTATTCTATTCTTTCCCGGCATTTGACATGCAAATCTAAAAGCCACCCGGGCGATAACAGGGATAATAACAGGGGAGCACAATGTGCAGCGGTATCTCTCCCGTAATTGACTTTTGTTTGTGCAACAGTCTCGAAATGTTTATTTTATCAAAGCTTGTGGCTGACTGAAGCTGCATGGTGCTCACTCTTGTGCGGTTGGTGTTTCAGTAGATTTCTATAGTAAAACGCGAATCTGTGGCGGCGTCGGAGGTAATTAAAATCGGAGCGTACGCGTTTGCCAACCGTAACTGTCAAATTTTATAAATTTAGACGGGCCTATTGACCTTTCGTTGTTGTCCGTTGGCAAATAAGTAACTAACAAATTACTAGTATTACGTCACAGTTTTTGCGATTCCAATCCTTGTATCTTCGGAAGCTTCGTCCACGCTTCCAAAGAGTGAAGAATTATTCATAAAATGATTTTAAACAGGTAGCCAAAATAAATATTCCGCCACGTAAAACGTCAAAATCCCAAAGCTTCTGCAGGAGAACTATATAATCAAAATAATTGAAAAAATATGTCACCCTGTACTTTCAGACTATTTTGTTTTAAAAAAATTATATTTATTCGATATTGTGCTACATAAGGCTAATCTTGTATGGTATGATGTATGAAAAACTTTCTTTTCATTTACATGTGAATTGGATATATCAAAAATCATATTATAAATTTAAACTAATTTATGAACTCTAAAATCTTCATGCAACGAATGTTAAAAAAATTGCTTTGGGAAAGTTTGATCCTGTCTACTTGCTTATCCTTGATATTATATATGGTCCGTTCCTTACCAATCCTAATAAATTCCTAATAAATATAGAATATAGAAAGTATAGTTCAAGGAGAGAGCATGTAAATCATCAGGTTATAGAAATGTTCATATGGAGTGTTAGGTGCACAAAATCTTCAAGACCAAAGAATCCGATTACTTACCAGAATACTCCTTCAGTGAAGTCATATCGATACCATGGCACCGAACAGAGTTTTTTTAAAATTTGTTCTTTAAATACCTCGGGCTTAATATCTAACTCAGTCCCTCGTTCCTATTGTTGTTTGCTAATATTTAATATGTTATGTTATGTGATTGTAAACATTTTTGAAGTGCTGTTATCGAGCAGTGGTTAATTAAAATACAGCTTTCGTTCTTATTCAATAAAATTATTTTACTTTTCGATAGATAATACGGATCGGCTTATTTCGTTACTGATTCTTATTTTCCGATCCTTCGTGAAATACTTGAAGAAGTCCCGGAGTCTCCATAATTCTTTTTCTTTTCATTTTATACATATAACTTTATAAGCCTATTTCATTTAACTTGCACTGAGTAAAAAAATGTCAAAAACAAAAGAAATATTTATTTGGTAATATTTATTATATTTACTTTCATATAATTATATTTATTAAAATTTCAGTTATGGGAAGATAATAATTATTTTAATTTAACAAGAAAATAAACATATTCGTTTTCGTGTAAAACTTTTATTGCAATAATTTACTTAAAGTACTTACATAAATTTTAAAGTTACATTTTTAATAAATTATTTTAATTCATTAATAACTTCTTTCAATCACCATTACAAAACAAAAAGTCACGTAAAGCAATAAACACAACCTCAGGCAAAAACCCAGAATAAAAAATTATAATAAATTACCTATGCTTTGCCACCCACAACCCCTCTCACCGCAGAAAAATTAAGTCGTCCATAAATTGTATGGTCTGTTCATAGATATAAGAAAGTTACCAATTGCTTTTGAATGGGATTATCCAAGGGTTTGCATTAACATACAATGCAACAAGATTATTACCTAAAGCTTCGGAATTTAAGTTCAGGAAAAATTGTGGTCCGTAATAGAAAATAATTGTATACCTACCTGTGTTTAATATTCTTTGGCATGGTATTCTACTTAGTTTAAGTTTATTAGTAATCATCCTTACTTCGTATGTAATACAGCGTGTGTTACATCGTGTACGAATTATGCAAAATATGTGCGCGTCTAGTGTATCTCAGGAGATGCTCCCGCCCAAATGTAGAAAACACTATTCTATTGAGACTAAGGAAGTTATAAACATTGTTTATTTGACTCTCATTGAACGTGGTGCCAGTAACATCTTTAAGCATCAGTAAGCATCTTTAGAAGAAACGGCCACATTGACGAAAATTCCAACATCAACTGTATGGAAAATTGTGAATAATCCAATTTCAACGAGGAAAAAAAGAAGCGAAACAAAGCGTGCCTACATTAGGTGTCTTAATTAGGAGGCTTGAAAAAGATGAAACCGGTGCTAAATGTGGCAGAACTACCTTATGCATGCTGTCTCTAAAGATGGTTGGATTTCAAATATACTTTCTCTGTCTGCGAAAAATATTAAATATTTTTCTCTGGATTACCATAAAGACACCACCGCTAACTTATTTGAAAGTTGGTTTAAAAACAATCTAGTTCCAAACATTCCTCCTAATAGCGTCCTCCTAATAGTTATCACAGTAGACAGTTGACTAATACCCCTTCCTCATGTGACACAAAAGCAACAATCCAAAACTACATGTCTAATAACGACATTTATTTTCACGAAGATTATACCAAAAAGCAATTAATTGAGGCTCTACAAAGCTTGGACCTACAAAAGGGATACGTCTGTGATAATTATGCAAAAAATCTAGGGCATACAGTTTTAAGGCTTCCAAATCTGCCATTCGTCGTAATAATGTTTTTCCCCGTGTTAACTCCAATGTCCTCAAACTTATAGAAACCGAAGTTTTTAACATCCCTCCACAAAGTTGGACAAATTATGTTAAACATATAGAAAAAGCAGAACAATCGTATGCAAATAATATAGAACAAATAATAATTAGAACAGGCGAAGATAGCGAGAGTGATACTGATATATTATGTGAATAATTTTAAATAATTTAAGTAGGTAATAAAAATAATTTGTAATTTTATTTTAGATTTAAACATAAATAAATAAATATTGTTTAGTATCTTTCCTACCAAAACCCCAAATAATTAAATTCTAAGCAAATTACGGACCTGTTCGGCCATATTTCATTCTTACAGCTTGCCCGGGTCTTTCCTTAATTCGTATCAGTTAGTCACTTTCTTATATCTGTGAACAGACTTTAACTGGATTTGTTATCCTATTGTCGGTGATAACTCATAGTGAAGTTGCATATTTCCAAGTTTCCTTCCTCCCCAATGCGCTTACCACAAAACTGCACGGCAGCCCAAATTCTGATTTCCTTGGAGAGTCTCAAACTGCTTTGACCTTTTTGTAGATAAGACGTTAGCTCATTGATCAGAGTGGGTGAATTTAGTCAATTGCTTAGCTCGTAAATTCACCCTCTCTTCCCTCTCTCTTAAAGTCCGCCTTTCAAGATTTAACTTCCGTTTAACTCCGTTTCTGATCTTCGTTTTTCTCAACAGCCCTCGCAAACATGCATGCATTTTCTTTCTTATTTTCTTATGGAATTTACAAATATTAATTTCTCACATTGGAACATACATCAAACTATGAAATAAATAACATTTATTCTCTTTTCTTTTTAACTGAGCTTTTGTTAGAAAATGAAATGTTTGTAGTTTCTGTAACACAACTTTTCCTAGAACCGAAGAATCACGACAGATACTTGGTAAGAAATCGCATATGAAGCAATTTTTCTTTTGTACTTCTAATCCTTATGAGATACATGGTTCCAAAACTGACCTCTCTAATCATAAGTTTCCAGGAAGTCACATCGGCCCTCCATCGTGGTACTTAAACCTGAAGCAGTGATTTCATCACCATCAATCTTTTACCTTTACTTTTCGTATACCCCCGTATCATGGTCCCCAAGTGAATTTTGTCCTGGATTTGGTTCAATTTCAACTTTGTAAGCCTCCCTTATTCGGAAAACGTATATTTTATTAACTAAAAGTCAATGTCAAAGTCGTCAACGAAGAATTTCATCCCACCGCCCGGGACTGGTATCGAACAGTTATTTATCCTAAGTCGATATTTAATAAGAATCCCGATTCCCGAATGAGACCCGCGATATTTCCATTAATTTCTTTATTTTCGTCCCGAGGCGGGTTTAAAATTAATTAAATTTTCTGTTCCCGGGGAAAAGCCATTTTAACTTTCAGATTGGTTTCGAGAGTTTTGCTTTCACAGATTTAAACAGGTACGGTACCTTACATAAGTTTTAAAGTAATCTTCTAATCTTGGATTATGCATTTTACCTAATTAAAACTGCTCATGTCATTGCCACTCTTCCTGTTGCCCGTAAACCCAACGACCGTCTTTGGAAAAAATAAATTGAAATGGTTCACGACTTAAGTCATATAATAATAATAATAATAATAATAATAATAGCACGAAAAGACACTGTGCTCACTAATTCATCAAGAGCTGCCACCAAAATGTGAAAAGAAAATCGTACACCATAGAATAATTATAAGCCACACCAGAAAATAACAGTTATAGATTAATTTTGACAGGTCAATACTCACAGATCATACTAACAGTTCAGACGAAGTGCTCAATAATAAAAGAAAACGGGAGACTCTCCTGATAGAATTGAACTCAGGTGCGTTTTACTTGATGAAAATCCATTTAACAAAATAAATAAATAAATAACAAAACTAAAAGTTCAGATTTTCACGAAATTATATATTTTCACATGACAATTTTCCTGTCTTTATCAAATGTAATACTTACAAACTACCTGACAATGACAATAAAACCTTAATTAAAGTTGTTGTAAGAATTTAAGTTTAATAAAGCTGAGGTATTTAAATCAAATTGATCGTTAAGCAATACATTTGAATGTCTCAATTTGTCAATCTCCATAGCTTCCAATAAATTTAATTTTATACTTTTTGTGGCTGTATGTAAAATATGAAAATTGTCGTGAAAAATGTGTTTTTCTGTGTTTAAGTGTGTAGCATAATTAGAATCTGGACTATTGTTTTTAACCGCTCTTTTATGTTTGTTAATGCGTTTCTTGAAGGATCTACCTGTTTGTCCAATATAAATTTTAGGACAAGATCCGCATTTCAACCTATAGACACGTGATTTTTGAGATTTTGGACATTTCGTTTTAAGGTTTTTTAAAAATTTTCCTATTGTGTTGTTAGTTTTGAAAGGTATTCTTAAACCACATTTTGACAAATGTTTTGAAACTTTTTGAGTGGGTTCGCCTATGTATGTAATTGTTTTAAATTGTTCGTGTTCTGTATTAGGTTTCGGATAAATAGAGTTTGCTGTTGTCTGGATTTGTTTTTTATTTATAATTTTATCGATAATGGAAAGATTGTAGCCGTTGTTCAGTGCGAACCCACTGGAAATGTTTCAAAACATTTGTCAAAATGTGGTTTAAAAATACCTTTCAGAACTAACAACACAATAGGAAAATTTTTAAAAAACAGTAAAACGAAATGTCCAAAATCTCAAAAATCACGTGTCTATAGGTTGAATTGCGGATCTTGTCATAAAATTTATATTGGTTGGACAGGGAGATCCTTCAAGAAACGCATTAACGAACATAAAAGAGCGTTTAAAAACAATAGCCTAGATTCTAATTATGATACACACTTAAACACAGAAAAACACATTTTTGACGACAATTTTGATATTTTACACACAGTCACAAAAAGTAGAAAATTAAATTTATTGGAAGCCATGGAGATTAACAAAATGAGACATTCAAATGTATTGCTTAACGATCAATTAGATTTAAATACCTCTCCTTTATTAAACTTAAATTCTCACAACAACATTAATTAAGGTTTTATTGTCATTTTTCGGTATATATAGTAGCAGATAATTTGTAAATATTACATTTGATAAAGACACGGTGTTGTCGAAACAATTGTCATGTGAAAATATATAATTTCGTGAAAATCTTAACTTTTAATTCTTATTTATTTTGTCTCCTGATAGAGTTAAAGAAATAGTAACTGTGAGCACTATACAAGAAAAAGTAAGGAAATATAGACACTCAAAATACGAGATAAGGAGATTATAGGATAGCAGAAACACAAACTGTTCCAATAATTATATTCAGCACAAAAATTGTAGGCACGAATCTGAAGCCGCATCTCAAATTACGCGGATGTATTCAAACAGGGGTTATCCTGAACACGTGTCGTAGCAATAATACAAAACAAAAACAAACATTTTTTCATGAAAATTAACAAAATGCACTACAATTTAAACGCATTAAATATATACAAAAAAAAACAAAGATCAAGATATTTCCAAGATCAATAGATTACACACAATAAACAGAAGCGTCAAGTTATATTAAAGATTGTGTCCAACTCTCAATTTTTTTAAATGTAAATCTTCTTTGAACATGTCGCGATGTAAGTCAACCTTTCAGTGTCGTAGTTTGTGTTCTACCGACTTTAATAAAATCGTTTCTTTTTGAATATATTTGGAACTTTGATTCTCTAAACTTTATTTTTTTCATTATTATTTGTGTTATTTAATTTTTCTTTTTAACTTGCAATTTTCCTGAGTTTTTGACTCCGTCTGTGAAAGTTATAATAATTAATCTATAAAATACGCTCCAAGGGCTCAACCCGAGGACCACTTCTGTTTAACACATAATAAATTACGTTAATAAAACATCCAAATCACAGTAATATCTTTCTTGTACAAGTAGTTTTCCTTACTTACCTTACTAAGTGTGTCTTACTTATAGAATGGCCTAGAATGAAGCCAAGTTTCGTGGTTCCAAACTAAAGTCTCATTGCATTTCTTATTGCACTATCTCAATCGCAAAGAAGTTATTTTAAGAACTATGTGGGATAGAAACATTTAAAACTATTTGCAAAAATGACGAACAGAAGAAAAAATATATAGTTTTCAAAATTTTCTAGTGAACTATCGATAGGAATGCAAATAAAGATCCGAAGAGTTCCCATTCTCTGGTGGGATCTTCACCTCTTTCGCTTAAAACCTAAAAAAACACGCTAAAACCTCACCTCACTGCGCTCTTCAGTGTTTTTCTGTTAAACCGATACTTGGACGAGAAAACGATAAATGACCTTGAAAATAATCATAGTTCTCTGCTGGAATACTAAACTTTAGCCTACCACAGGTTTCCTTGGCGAGAATTATTAGAGAGAGCAAAAAATAAACATAATCGAAATTAAAGAGCCGTTTGTTTTACAAGGCCCACATAAAATAAAATATTTATGAACAAGTGTTAGTAGTCAAACGATAATTTTTTCCACCTGTGATTCTGTACTTTGAGCACGTTTCAACCACCCTTGGGGAAGATTCGAGTTCTCTTTTCGTTTTTTTTAAGAAATTTCCCCTGTAAGATTATTCTACTCGTTAATCATCTGCGTCTGGAAAATCATTCACTTCCATTCAAACAACTTCCACGCAGCTGCGTCGCTTTCCACATCCCTCTTTACGACCACTGAACCTGAGCTAGAGCTGGCACTTGAGTCGTAAACACTGGCATTAGAATTTTGTTGGTTTCTTTCCAGCAACATTCAGTTGTGTTTGAAGTTTTTCCGCAACAACTCCGTAAACGGATATGTGCAGATATAATTATTCACGAAGATACACCAATGACTGAGTCGTACCAGAATTTATTGAGTAATCTTTCCACTAAAGAGCGTTTTATTGGTGAGTCGATGGACGCATTGGAATCAGCAAGAATTTCGACTCTAGATGCTAGCTGCAACAATTTTGAAAAACTTGTTATTATTAGGCAGGGATTTGTCTTTCTCCGCCCGACACAGACATTCGCTTTTTGAGAAATGTTCAAAGAAATATTAAAGTAGAGGCGCATACTACTTCGAGAGTTTTAAAGGACTACAAAATTAATATTTTATTTGCTCAAACGTTTAATGGCGGTGTGGCTAGTTCCGTCTTTTCTGGGAAACAAAATAATTAAATTATATATTATTTATTTTTTTTAATTATTTTAATTATTAATTATTTTATGTGTATATATTAGATAGATCTGCTCTATGATTTCGATTGTGTTCATTTTTTTTTACCACTGAGATCCATTTTTAGTTTCCAAAGTCATTTGTGAGCGTTAAAAAGTGACGTGACATCTTTGGGGATTTTTTATCTGGGCGATTTCTACCGGGGCCGGGGGGGGACTCCTGGGATCTGTATTTGAGTTCATACTGGGAGTTCAGTACCAAAATTTCTAAATTTTTCCCATCTAAAAAGTCTTATTTTACAATACTATATATATTTTGAAGCAAACATCTACAATTAAAGATAATTGTGTATTAATTCAAACATTCATCAAGATGCGTCGAGAAAATTCCTTGTAAGCAAGAACCGTAGGGTCGCGCAGATCATTGGACCCGCCATCGCGGTCCAGGCATCTAGTCCGGCGGACATTTTCGTGCGGATCAACTTTTACAATTTTCGTGTCGGGAATATTGAATCGGTCCATAATGTCGGGATAAAGGAGCAGTAAAACCGATATGGCGGAGAGCCTGCCATATTGACTACGAAATGTGCCGGAAAATCTAAAAGGGATGTGCGACTCTTTGAAATAGCGCCCCAGCACAACACCCCCGAAGACGGCGCTGAATAACTGATTGAAGGAAAATTGGGTATGTGTGGGTGAGCGACCTACGTTCCTATTTTTAACTAATACGCGGCGAAAGGACCAAATAAGATTAAATCGATTTTTAGATTTCGTTAATCTTTGAAGTAGAATAAAATAAAATAGAATATGAGTTTATTTTACGAATTTAAGCTATAAGATAAAATTGACAACCATAATAAATATGTAAAACACTTTTGGAATTAACTATGATACTTGTTTTCTTATTTCTAGGCATAGGCTAGTATATCGTTATGGCTTTTGACGGCAATTATCGAAATAACCAGCTGACAGCAATAAAACACCAGACAAGTCGGTATTTTAAAAATATAAATATTTATAGGATATTACGCAACAAGTGCGGTAAACGGTATTTGGCACGAGCGGAGCGAGTGTTTGATAAACAAGTGCTTTAAAAGTTTACCACGAATAAATTCACTGACTTGACCGCCCGAATTGACAAACGTCAAAATTTGAGCCGTACAGTAAAATCTCCGAAAACACCCGATTGCTCCCAAAGCCGTGGGGTAATAGCCTGGAAATGTCCGAAGCGGCTCGGATCCGGCGGACACGAAACTCACTGTATAAAGTAACACTTTCGGCCCGCTGGAACAGTCTATAACTAGGTGTTTTACAGAAGAGAGTAGAAAGTATTTTAATATGCAGAAAGTGTGGTAAACGGCATTTGAATCACGAGTTTATTTGGCAGAAGCGGAGGAGCGTTTAATAAACGTGACATGCCGTGCGGTAAAGTCTCCGAAAATATCCGATTGCTTCCAAACACGTGCGGTAATATCCCGGAAAACTGCTCGAATTCGTGGGACAAGAAACTCACGTGGTAAAGTGACGCTTTCCGCATGCTAGATCGGTGTATAATAAGGTATTTTACAGAAGGGAGTAGAAAAAGATAGATAAGATAGATATAATAACATCACATTAGTGCCAATAGAAAATACGATGACACTAAATATATACAAATGATCAATACTTACTTAAATAAGTACATTTTTATTCAAAATGTATTTCTGTTTCACTTTCAGAGTCGTCAGTATGATTAATCACACAAATTCTACGCCATTTTCTACACAAATATAAGAATGTATACGAGAATTTATAAAATGTGATGTACTGCATCTTTCAAATTAAATTGAATGAAATTAAATATGTACAGTGATATAGACGAAGCATTATGCTCCATCTGTTAGACTAAACTCAAGAATGCCATTTCTTGTAAAAAATAAATATCATTTGGTAACAAATATTTTGGATTTAAGTGTTTGTATTTGATGAATTTGGTGCTTTTTATAACAAATGACTGTGATGGCTTGGGTTATCCCATTACAATGAAACTGTTACCTTGACGAAAGTCGAAACTAAAGTCCTTTATATCGCAGACAACAAGCAGTTTGGAATTATGGTGATGCGTTTTAGTCTATGTGAAGACGCATTTTTCTAACAGTTTTTACTATCTGTCCGTTGGAAACCGTATCGTGTGTATGGAACCAAGTTTCATCCAGATAAATTATAAATCTGTTTACAGATCTATACTTTTTAATTTCCTCAGGGTAATTAAATGTCCAAGTGTTCAATCTCTGCGATTCCATTACCATTGCAGCGGCGAAATGAATAATTATATTGGTTTCATCTTCGTCTAGTTTCCGTTTCAGTTTATCCAAAGTAGAAACAATCCGGTTAAGATAAAGAAAATGTATTTTCCATTTTATCATATCTTGTTCGCTATTGTCCAGACGGCGAGGTTAAAAATCACTATATTTATTTCTTTCATTTAATTATGTATTAGCGTTTTTGTAAGCAACCAGCCTTATTTAAAGCTTCTGGTTTAATAAATTCGTTACTTATTACACATTTGTTCTGCATCTAATGACAATTGATTTCAAAGCCACATAACAGAGGAATTAGTAACACTGCTGCAGTTATCGACATCTACCTGACTCGCCACTGTTTGGTCCCTTATCTACGAATAAATTATTGATTTGTTGGTTATGAAGGTCGTAATTACATTTTTTCGGGATTCCGTCAAAAGCGAAGATGATGTACTTTGAAACACACCATACTCGTTCTAGCCTATGTTCAGGTTTAATACAAGCAAACTGGACGACTCTGTAAACTGTCCAGTCTGGAATAGGAAAGTAGTTTTTAATTTTATGGAAAAAGTAAATTTTACTTTAACTATTTTATTAAATAATTTTCCGTCTAAATCATGATATTTTTAATTAATTAATTAAATTTTATTAAATATGTGGAGCATTTCTTGCCAATCTTTTCGTGTTGCCCTACTTACCCGGTCACTTTCTCAAAGAAAAGGCATTTGCGAATTTGAATATATATCAAATTAGTAGAATAAGTATATGATGTCTTATATTATATACAATTTTAGGAATCCGTCTTTTCAATACACTCATATTTACCAATTGCGAATTACGTAAAGTACTCCAACTGAGCAGCCCTTAGCTGGTCATCAGGCATGACACTTTCTTAAGTACGAAGTTTACCTGTAATTTTCATCGCAAATCTTGAGACAATATTTCTACTGAAGATAAAATTATTAGAGAGATTTAAAACCGTACAATAGGATAGTTTTATCCTAACACACTGATAATACCATAAATTTGTTGATAAGATGTCAATTTTAAAACATTGATATCATATTCTACAATGAAGCTGAGTTCATCCCAGGAGTTAATATTGAAAATTACTACTGAGTCACGTGCTAAGCTTATCATAAAACCTAGTAATAGATCCAACACCTTACCATGTGGTATGCCGTTACTGTTTAATAATAGCTAAGTGCGTCTGTGATCTTGACAAACTGATTTCTTTTCACTATAAGCTTTTTTAGGAGAGTTTGATGGAGGGCATAATAAACATGTTTTAGACCATTATCCAAGGCATCCTCGGTAGATAAGTTTTTTGGAAAACCAAATAATATGTTTGCAACTAGTCTAAATTTATCTGAAAATGATAATGATTAAGAATTTTCTCGAAAACTTTCGCAAATATTGATATGAGTGTAATTTTTCGAAGATCAGGTTAACTATAGTAATCTTTACAAGTTCAGAATTGATATTGTCAGGAATTCGTGCCTTTTTATTTTCAAACTTCCTCAAATATTTGGTCGGTTTTGATTGTTTGTGGTTGGTTGCTTAGACTATTACATTTGCCATAACTGCCTCTATGTCTAATTGCATTCCGTTTTCTGTTTTAATCGAGGTTTTTGTTACAGCCATATTTTTGTTTGTGACTTATTACAAAACTATTTACCATTTTCAATAGTGCTTTAGCGCCCTTACGGTTGTTTGGTATTTGCTGTGTGTAAAAAATCTTTCTTGCTGTTGTTTTTTTTTCCAAATTATTCCTGTCATTTGTTACCTTTTGATTTTACATTTTAATTTGGTTTACAAGACCTAAAGTAATCCAGTGCTATTTTACCATTCCCTGTACAAACTGTTCAGCACTGAAGTAATATTTATTGCTTGTTAGTGCTTGTTCATACTTACAGGAGGTCATTTTTACTACCTAGAATACAGTCATAGTTGAGTTTATATCACTCATAATCAAGGTAAAGTCACAATACCGCTAGCAACCCGCTTATGAATTAATTTTTCAAAGAAACGTGAGCAAGTTCGACTCAACCAAAACAACACAGAAGGAATCCAAAAGTTTTGGCTTTTAGCTTCTTCAGAGCTCTCTGAAGAAGACAACAGGATGATTGGCTAAACATTAGCAGGTTCGATTCAACAAAAACCAACGCAGGAGAAATCCAAAAGTTTTGTAACAAATGCCTTATCAATTTCTAATCTGCCGGTAATGTCTTTAGGTTTTTTGGGTAAGTAGTTGAAAAACTTTTGGCCAGAAATATAAATGATCTTTGCTTGATTTTTTTTTACATATTTTAATATCCTTTGCCAACTCGTTTTTGGTTCTCAAATATATTTCTTTTAAGTCATTGTTTTCAGTTGAATTTTGGCACTAGTAATAAGAGTGTGTTCCGAGCTGTATATCTTGATACCGAGAAAGATGTTCTGGACGACTATTCAGCAAATTTCTTCTTCTAAACATTATACCAATGAACGGCTTAATTTTACTTATCAATTTAACCAACGACAATTTATTCATTGAAATATTGATTTTCTTGCATAATTTAGGATTATAGCGAAATCAATAAATAAACAAAGCTCTTTCAAAAATAGCCCTTTAAGTTCATTTGACTACGTTTTCAGAAGGCTCATTTAGGAAGGAAGGAACATTTAGGAGGAAAACAACGCGGGTCGTAAATTTGGCAACAAATCCAAACGAAATAAATTCAAGATATTACACCGAACAAATTTGGGCAAACTTTCGGGAAGCGTTGGATTTGCAAAACAAATTTCGCAATATCCTGATACATCTCCGTAAATGCTAAACTATTATGGCGTCGAAATAGTTTGTTTTAAGAAACATTTGTTGCAGAACTTTGAACATTGCAAACCCAGGCGCAATTCCGCCTAATTAAAAGCGGTTCGTAATTAGTGGAAATTTACAAGTTTGTTTGCGTTGCGAGCGACATCTTAAACGTTAAAATTTAATGGGTGTCATTTTTTAAATGAAAGATTACTCGGAAATGATCATTTTTCCATCCACAATGTTTTCGTTGTTTTTTTTGTCTAGATTTAAACATATTTACCTACAATATATGTAAATACTCGGACTGATTCAAGTTAATAGCAATATAGAGACAAGTGTTAGACATTGAACAGACATGGTATGGACGGAAAAGATCTGAAAATCGTAGCTAATCTCTTTTGGAACCAATTTGCAGTCCCCAGGGTAGGTGGTGACCATACTGACCAGGTCGAGATTTTGGGAGGTATTAGACAGGGATGTATCATATCTTTCCTGATTTTCTACACTAAAAGATATAAATGAAGATATCTCCATAAATGGTCTCAAACTTAAAAACCTGCGATACGCAGATGATGCAATAGTATTCGCGGATACAATAGAAGGCTTGCAAGAGCTAATGGACAAAGTAACCGAAACAAGTAAACAATATGCACTTGATATAAACACTGGTAAAACCAAACTTGTGATAATAAGTGAGAAAAACATTAATGGAGCAAATCTATACATAAACCAAGCAAGAATCCAAAGAGTCTCAACACCTGGGAACTATAATTAATGAATCACGAGACAATTCTCAAGAGATCCGGTGCATAATTGGAAAGGCTAAAAGTGTTTCCCTAGCTATGGGTCGAGTATTCAAAAGCCACTGAAAATAATGAAAAGGTTCCTAAAGTATTACGTGTACTTGGTTATTCTGTACGGTGTGGAGTCATGGACCTTAAAACAGGAAGCCATGTCCATACTCCAACCATTTGAATGCTGGCTGTACAGCAGAATTTTGAAGATGGACCCAGAAGATTACTAATGAATAAGTGTTGCGGAGAATGAAAACTTCTATGAAAATAGTCAACATTCGTCAAACTTCAATACTTGGGTCACAATATGAGCAACAAAGGAAGATATGAATTACTCCAGTGTATCCTTCAGGGAAAATTTTCGGGAAGAAGAGCACCAGGACCCAGGAGACTCTCTTGGCTGGCCAAACTGCGAGCACGGTTTGGCAAGTCTTTTACACAACTATTCCGGATTGCAACCAACAAAATGATCATAGCCCGAATGTTCGCAAACGTTCGTAGCGTAGAGAGAAGAAGAATATTGAGACATAAAATCATGTACCTTCGATTCATTTAAGGCATCTACTATAACAGAAAGAAACAATTTAAAAATGTAATATGTGGGTTCATTTACACATCAATACAAGCAGTTTTCTTTATATCGTACAAGTGACTCTTTCTTTTTTCCTTTCCTTTTCCGCGTGGTCAGAATTAAACTAGATTTTTTTTAAATTACATTTCAGCCTCCTTTTTTGCTTGCATATACGGAGTGTACCAAAATTAGTGGGCTAAACAGCATATTATTACTCTTGCAAAACATTATTTCCTCAACTAAATTATTTTAAAGTGCCCATCTCTATTTATTTTGGTTTCTGCCATGCATATAAAAATAATATATCAGTCCAGAGTCCAGAAACGGTAGATATGATTTTACGGTAAATTTAAATTTGATCTTGCCTAGGCACAGACTGACAAAGGTAGAAAATATCCCGAGAGCGCTACCAATTATGATGAACTTCCCACGGGCATTAAAAAATTACAAGAAAGTAGTGGCTTTAACCGTACTTAAAAATAATTTAGTAAAAAAATGCTATATACAATATGTACTGTAAGCTATATACTATAAGTGAATACCTAAATTTCAACGAATCCGAACTCTTATCTTAATACATTTATTTAATTTTAACGTATTAATTTATTTACTTTCTTTTAGCATACTTGTCAATATTAAATTGCTAGCCATTTTATATTTTAATATAAATATCTACTAAGATTTTGTAATTGATTTTGTAAATGACATCCCTATACTTTGCAAAAAGTCCATGGAAATAAAAATTTGTCTAATTGTCCAATACAATATTTTTATAATCCATTTCCCTCAACAATGGAAATGTATCTTTCCTCTGATTTTAAGAAAAAGAACTGAAAAAGTTAAAGCACATGAAGCTTTTTTTACCGGCGCCTAACTCTCCTGAGCAAAATTTGACATTTATAATTTTAGAATCAGATTCACCATGCCAAAATTTTAAATCTTTCACTTTTATTGAATACAGTGTGATTAAGTAAACATTTGCAGCGAATAAACTATTGTACTATAATAGTAGTAGTTTATTCGCTGCAAATGTTTATACAGTTTCCTTCATATTACCGATAAAGGTTCTGAAATAAGACTAACCAACATCGCTAATTGCTTTTTGGACGTGTACGAGTTTTGAGCTATTTTAAGCAAGGATGTGAAGAATTCGTTTTCTTTCAAGTGTGTACTTTCTAACCCTAATATTGTGGGGTATGTATGCTGAAATAGTTTCTAACTTGCTTTAATTTCAATATTAAAGTCGCTGAACAGAATATATTTAGAAGGAAACGTACAACTCCAAAACTATCTTACTTGTTCAATAATATATATATATATATATATATATATATATATATATATATATATATATATATATATATATATATATATATATATATATATATATATATATATATATATATATATATATATATATATATCCTTACAGTAACTTGAGTTCTTCAGCATATTGAGCATAAGCTAGTAAAACCGTTTCAGCATTTTCGTTAGATATGTTATCCAAAAGAGCTTTTTTGAACTGACGATGGTTAAGCCCTCCAGATTTAATAAAATTGATGGTTTTTGCTACTACATTCATAACATTCTGGAATCGAATGGACTCTCTGTTGGTGGATAAGGCAACACATTTAATTCAGTTGCTTTTTCATTGAACATTTCGATAAAACTTTTAAATAAGCCGACCATACACCAACTAATTTTGACCAAGGCAAGCCAAAACTTCTGAATATATATATGTATATATATATATATATATATATATATATATATATATATATATATATTGACATTGTGTGTTTTTTGTTTTTGTATATATATATATATATATATATATATATATATATATATATATATATATATATATATATATATATATATATATATATATATATATATATATATATATATATATATATATATATATATATAAAAACAAAAAACACACAATGTCAATAGAAAACGGATTTTGACGTATAAAAATGATGGCTAAGGATATAAAAACAACATTGACTGACAGTATGGCTGGTTTTGAATAATTTTCCATAGCATGAGACGAACGCACCGATTTGTCCGAAACAGCTCAATTAGCTATATTTTCAAGGTGTGATAATGAGTTCACTGTTTTTAAGGAATTGCTTGCTTTGCAGCAGCTAAAAGGAACCACTACAGGAGAGACCATTTTTAGTAAAGTTCAAAAGCTATTCAGAAGTTTTGGCTTGCCTTGGTCAAAATTAGTTGGTTTATGGTAGGCTTATTTAAAAGTTTTATCGAAATGTTCAATGAAAAAGCAACTGAAATAAATGTGTTGCCTTATCCACCAACAGAGAGTCCATTCGATTCCAGAATGTTATGAATGTAGTAGCAAAAACCATCAATTTTATTCCATCTGGAGGGCTTAACCATCGTCAGTTCAAAAAAGCTCTTTTGGATAACATATCTAACGAAAATGCTGAAACGGTTTTACTAGCTTATGCTCAATATGCTGAAGAACTCAAATTATTGTAAGGAGAATTTTCGAAGAGATGTAGCGATTTCAAAATCATTGAAGACTGTTTCAATTTATTTGCTACTCCAACAAAACGTGCAAATACAAAATGCTCCAATACACTTGCAAATGGAGTTGATCGAAATTCAAGAAGACTCACTTCTAAAATCTAAATTTCAAGACGTAGAGTTGTGCGATTCCTGCAAAGAAGTACCATCTTTTGCAGCTTATAAAATTCGATTCAGTTCAGAATAATTCAAGGTCTAAAATACATAACTAACTAAGTCTAAATAAGTCGAAATAACTTAAACAACTTTAAAAGGACTACTATCATGCCCAAAGTACCGATTTTCAAATTTTCTCCTATTTCCGAAGGTTGCTTATATTTTCTATTCAAATTATTTGCTTAAGTATTTGGAAGGTGATCCTTTAGCTCTGGTTGTAGGCTTATTGCTACAAATCTATGGAATGAAATTTACTTTTTGCCTACATTGAAAATTGATGATAATATTACCGAGTTGAGCAAACTTTTGAATACGTTTTCCGAAAATTTGGAGGCACTCAGAAACTTGCAATATCCAGTTGGTCAATGGAATTTCGTAAATTTTCATTTGCTTTTGTACAAAATTCCAAGCAACACGCGTAATAGATTCGAACTTGAAGTTGCGATTAAACAAGCAAGGTAGGATTTACTTTCCGCGTCAATACAAAATTTGTCTAGTTCTTATAAACACGTGCACATTTTTTCACAAAGCTAAACACTTCTTTACTCAAATAGACGGCACTATCAATATTGATAATCAATATATTCATTTGCTAAGTTGACAATCGATATGGTTAAAACTGGGGAACGAGAATATCGTTTATTAACAATCACTGTTATTTACCATAACCATTATTGGTAACTTGAAACAAAATCGCTGTATATATAATTTTTTTTAAACCGGTGTAATGTTCAAAATGGCATTTTAATTTTTTGAGTTGCTAAATTGGTGCTATTATATTCAATTCTTTCAGTACTCACAGCCTGGCGATAAAAATTTACTACGACGCTTCGTAATTTAATTATTTTTGCAGGACAGTCAATCCGGTAGACTCCAGAGTAATCCCCTAATTAAGGCGGCGCCATTTTTTGTCGCGACCAAGCTCGATTTTTTTGCTAGCGTCCTCGAAGCCGGCCTTCGGAGATGTAGGCAGTCGGGTATGACATGAAATCGATAATCCAATCCTATACAGTGTGACGTATTATTAGGATCATTAAGTCGCTGCGGTGGGGTGGGTTGGGGAGTGGGCGGTTGTATTTTTCGCCTTGGCTCGCAATCTGCCGACGCAAATTGGGTCGGACTGCAGGATAACGTTACGAAAGGGGTCGACAGTACTTCCAGAATTAGCAAAATTATTTTAGAGACAGTACGTTAGAAATCGAAATTCTAAATTGTAGACTAACCAAAACAAAGTAAAAAAAAAATATTCCCAAAGCAATTCTCAATAATAAGAACTAGAAATCAAATTTCATAGTAAGGTTGATTGAGCCAACAGGCAAGCAGTTCATATTTAAAAAATACCACCATTAGAATGCATATGTCAATTATAATGTCATGCCGAAAATAATTAATAATAATAATAATAATAATAATAATATTAATAATAATAATAGTCGTCTTTATTAAGAATTAAGACAAATTCAGCAATATTCTAGCTGTCTAAGTGAGCTACTTAACAACATTACACATCTTTTTGCACTACACAATACATACATTTTGCTCTAATTGCGAGAAAGTATTTAACTATTTAGCGAAATAATTATTTAACTATTAAAGATTGAGCGAAAACCCCAAGCCGCAGATTATTTATGTAACAACATATCTTTAATCTTTAAAAACCTCCGTTAGTAAAGAGCAGTTCTGTGTTCTGCAGTCTATATTCTGTGTTGTGGCACAGCCAGCGTATGCACCCATATATTTACATTATGGGTCCCATTATCTTGGAAATAGGGAGTAATAGAAGTCTTGGAGTTAAGACTTTTTATATTAACACGAAAAAGTTAATTTTTGGGGACACTTGGTCATATTTCCTGAAGCCATGCACAAACCTACAACAGCTATTTTGTATTTTTTGACGGTGTTGACGATCATGCTTATTGGCATACAGAGTCTTAAGTATACAGTAATTTCTTTTTGCTCACTAAATCTTAATGGTTTCCATCGTTGCTCCTTTTTTGTTTTTGTCCCTGGTAGTAAACGACAAGGTTTCAAGAAGTGAATTGTAGAATGGGGAGCAAAAAGCCGCTCTTGAGTTTTCGCCGCAATAGCTTTAAAGCATGTTTCCTACTGTAATGTAACGGATGACAAATGTGAACAATTTGGGTATTGTCAGCATGTGGCTGAGATTGGCAAAACTGCCACGCGGAGCCCAAATAAAAGATATACATAGATATATAAAAATAACAAGATTGATCCTTGAGGAAGCCCAGATTGTTGACGAATCGAACTTGCTGACGATTTGCCAATCATCCTGTCGCTTCTGAAATTGGCTAGCATTTTACTCTGTACCTGCTTATATATTGTTTATCGAATAAAATTTTGGTTTTGAGAGATCGAAGATGTTGAGAGATTTTTTGACAAGTGGTCAATTCGGTTCTGATGTTAAGTTTCTTATATGTGGTCAGTGATGTTTTGAATATGAGCAAGGGCAACAGTAGCATGTGTTGGATTGCTTTGGGACTAATTGTTTTTGGAAGGTTCTGGTGAAGTGTATTTTGTGATGGAACGCTTAATATCTTTAATGTGGACATCATTAGAGAGAACAACAGATGTTTTTAATTGCAAGTTTAGTGACTAGGGTTGAGCCAGTTTTATGGCTCTGTAAAAAAAAAAGTTAATAACCGATGATTTGGGAGAGATTATTATTAGTTTCTAATTCGATAGTAGAACTAGTAGAACGTATGTTAGAATGTATAGAGTTTAAATTACTAAGAAACTCTCGTAGAGGCTAAAAAACACAAGTATCTTCAACGCAGTGTTTCCATAATTTTGATTTTAAATGGAAGGGTTTTCTACTCAACAGCTTCCATAAATAAATTCGCAATGACTGGTGATAAAAAAAAATTGTTCCAGACAAGCATTTTTCATTTAAGATGAGAAGGTTTGGTCCCAAATTCTCGGATTTTAATATCTCTCAAATACGGTGTAGAGAGTAAGGTCTTTAGTCGAGACGGATTCTATGTCAAAAGGAATTAAGTACGAAACAACAAGTTTTTTCTGTGAAGCCTTTTAATGTATATTTTGAAAAATTTACCATTTTTTTAGAATTTGTTGTTTAAACTCAAAACTGTTGTAGGACATTTGACAGGTCATCATTTTCAGTCGGGGATTTTGATTTCCTCGGCAAAATTCTTTTCCAAAAAGCAACTAAGCTAGAATGAGGATGGAAAGCAAAGTTATATAAACCTGTAAATCTCCGCCCTTTAAAGAACTTTATTTCAATGGCTTTAAAGATGATGTTTTTGCAATAACAATAAATGTGAGCAAATCCATGACAGAAGTTAACGAAACGGTTAATTATTTGGACGCAAAAATAACAAATAAGGGCACTACACTGATTAAAATTTGGAAAGACCACTGCATGGACCACTCGCAAGGAAACTACAAAATCTCTAGTGTTCCCAATTGCAGAGTATGGGCCATAAATTTTTTGTAATAATGAATTCAGGCGTTTGTTCCATTTTAAAAGAACTGAAAATACGCGACAATGAGAGATTATTTGAAAACAATCCAGCGACGATTGTTAAAATACTTGGGTCATGTATTACTTACGGTGCATGGAAAGAATGATGGAAAATTCCGAGAGGATAATCCCCGGTGAGAATATATGTACACCAAATAAAGGATCTCAGATAAAAGTAGGTCTCTTAGGTGATGCATACTGGGAAAGATAAAGAAGCATGGCGAAGGTTCATTATGCAATCCCAACGAATGAGTCAAAATGTCCGAAAAGTGACAACAGCTGAAAAGACATAGTGAAACGTATTAAGAAATGTAAGGCAGTTGATGAACAGTGGTGAAATAATTATTCTACAACAAGCACCTTCGCCGCAAACAATACCAGTTTAAATTTCAATCTTGTTTTTAGTTACTTGTCTTTCTAAATAGGTGATTTATTCAGGATTCGATTCTAAAAGCATCTTAAATAAATTACCCCATAATACAGTAAGTGGTTTAGGTTAAATCGTAACATGTTGATCCTAAGGATTATATATCTACTATTTAATATTGTACCATATGCTTCAATTCCTCGCCATAAACCGGCTTAACATATTAAAGTGAAGTAGAACATTTAATCAGAACGAGGCAACCATTTCCTCCTACACAAAACCACCACGTTTTTTTACTAATGAACAAACTTTTGCGGCGTCCAGGAATAACGATTCGAACGAACCCGCAAAAAAAACACATGGATGTCCATTTTTATGGACAAACTTTCGTGATTTGTTCCGCGATAATACTTTGCGTCCCGGATGACGAATATTCCCCCTTTCAACTTTTTTTTTAATTTCATTTATTTGATTCCATGCGTTTCTCGAGAGATTCTGGAGTGGAACTTTTTTGTCTGCAAAAAACAACTCGGCAACACCCTTATATAGATAGGACACCGCAATTTAGATGCTAATCGTGTGTGCGTATTTAAATGGTGATGACGTCGAGCAAAAGTAATTGTAGACGAACGTGAGAAAAATTTACACTTTTACAGTGTAAACTTGATAACGGACCTTGATAATTTTCTTCAATAATTAAGTAGAAGTAAAAGTAGTGGGAGTTGGAAGTTATTTTAGTTCAACATGAGACGAAACACCAACCAAGTAAAAAGGCGTCTAGAATTGATCGACTTTTTCACCCCATGTAGCAACTTTTTGATCAAAGAAATAGTGTAGATGATGATTATTATTACATTTGTTAGTTTTAGTCTTACAATTCACCAACCATTACTCAAATACTATTCATTATACATATTAATTATTTATCTATGTTTGAGCGCTGCACGGATTAAATTTTCGACTAACTGACCAGAGATGGGCGCTTCGCTTTTGCAACGCATCTTCTTCTCTATAGACGGCATCTGTTATCACGCTCCGAGTTTCTTGGAACGCAGACAGCATCGTGCCCGGCCCACTCAGCTTGCACTATATCATTTTTATAATTTAAAATGGTAAGATCGAAAAAAAATTATTTAGATGAATTTTGCATCAGTTTCTTCAATTGTATAATTTTTATTACAGATATATGGTACTGAAAAGTGCTATATTATTGGGTATATTTTACTACAACCCGCGATGGCGATTTAATATTGATTAAGCTACCGTGGGCACCAAAAAAAAATGAATTAATGCTTTTAACTTCAAAAGGCATTACCGGAAAAAGTTCCGTCCATTTTCCGCCGCGATTCGTGTTATAAAACTTTCACCGTCCCACCGCCCGACCCAACATTATGTAATCACCTTTGCCCCCATAAACCACTGTTCCACCCCGAAAATTGTTTGGAAAAACTTTGATAGTCGCTTCGGGACAAAAGATTAATTTCTCAACACAGAGAGTCGTAATTCCGTTTTTACGTGAAAAAAATTACTGAATAATACCAAAAACTGGGCCCAACCAGGGCCGTACTGGTACTTCATGAGATACCCCAGCCGTGTTATTAAAAACAAAAATTTAATGTTACTACGAAGTCCCTAAAAAAAATCAATCCTGCCTTCTACAATTCTCAAACAAATAAATGCATGCGAGAAGCATTAAAGCAAAGGTATGGTCTCTGTTCATAGATATAAGAAAGTGACCAATTGCTTTTGAATGGGATTATCAAGGGTAAAGTTTCGGTATTTAAATTCAGGTAAAATTGTGGTCCGTAATAGAAAATAATTTTATACCTACCTGTGTTTTGGTATATTACTTAGTTTAAGTTTATTAGTAATCATTCTTATTTCGTGTGTAATAAAGCGTGTGTTGAATCGTGTGCGAATTATGCAAAATATGTGCGAGTCTAGTGTATCTCAGGAGATGCTCCCGCCCAAATGTAGAAAACACTATTCTATTGAGACTAAGGAAGTTATAAACAATATTTATTTCACTCTCGTTGAACGTGGTGCCAGCAAGCAAGCATCTTTAAAAGAAACGGCCACATTGACGAAAATTCCAACATCAACTGTATGGAAAATTGTGAATAATCCCATTTCAGCGAGGAAAAAAGAAGCGATCTGACATTTTCTCGAGTGTAGATGAAAGTGATCAAGATATAATACGGCGTAAAATTTACCAGTTATACGAGGAACAAAACGTGCCTACATTAGATATCTTAATTAGGAGGCTTGAAAAAGATGAAACCGGTGTTAAATGTGGTCGTATGTATCTTATGGCAAGTTTTAATGGAATCTTTTAGAATTCGGAAATGGCGATTGGAATATCTAGAAAAAATTACGATTTCTAGAGAACAACAAAGGCCAATTATCTACTTGGACGAAACCTGGTTCGTCACTTATGATACCCCGGAAAAGGGTTGGGTTCACTCAACTGATAAGTGTAAAACAAACAAAATAACTATTTTGCATGCTGGCTCTAAAGACGGTTGGATTCCAAATGGACTTTTTCTGTCTGCGAAAAAAATTTAAGATTCTTCTCTGGATTACCATGAAGACACCAACGCTGATTTACTTGAAAGTTGATTTAAAAACAAACTAGTTCCAAACATTCCGCCTAATAGCGCCATTGTAATAGACAATGCAAGTTATCACAGTAGACAGTTGACTAAAACCCCTTCCTCATGTGACACAAAAGCAACAATCCAAAACTACATGTATGATAACGACATTTATTTTCAGGAAGATTATACCAAAAAGCAATTAATTGAGGTTCTACAAAGCTTGAACCTACAAAAGGAATGCGTCTGTGATAATTATGCAAAAAATCTAGGGCATACAGTTTTAAGGTTTCCACCTTACCACTGTATATTTAATCCCATTGAACATGTTTGGCACCAACTGAAATCTGCCATTTGTCGTAACAATGTTTTTCCCCGTGTTAACTCCAATGTCCTCAAACTGATAGAAACAGAAGTTTTTAACATCCCTCCAAACAAAGTTGGGCAAATTCTGTTAAACATATAGAACAATCGTATATCCATATTGCAAATAATATAGAACAAATAATAATTAGAACAGGCGATGATAACGATAGTGATACTGATATATTATGTGAATAATTTTAAGTAATTTGAGTAGGTAATAAAAATAATTTGCAATTTTATTTTAGATTTAAACATAAATACATACATAAATAAATAAATATTCTTTAGTATCTTTCCTAACAAAACCCCAAATAATTAAATTCTAAGCAAAGTACGGACCTGTTCGGCCATATTTCATTCTTACAACTTGCCGTTAGTCACTTTCATATATCTATGAACAGACTTTAATTATATCAACTTATAAAAAATAATAGAATACACAAACCCATTTATTTATCAAAAAATATCTAACCTTATGCTGAAATAATTTAATAATAACAATAAACAATAACAACGTCTAAAGTCTAAAAAGCAGTCCACACGCAATAAATACGAATTGCAATTTTTGATACATAAATATAATTTCAACTGTGCTATTTAGAACGCGCTATACGTTCAAATAGATCTTGTAGTAAGAAAATCGCTACAGACAACCTAAGCCAGATTATACTTATTTTTTTTCAGAAGTGGTTTATTAGATTCAATTCAATTCAATTTGTGTTAGTTCCTTTAAGAAAAAAGGGCTTTTTAAATATTATCACCAAAGTACTATCTGTATTGGTACAGCTTAAACCACAAACTAATTTACAAAACATTCCAAAAAATGGTATTATATATATTAAGATTAAGCATTAATAATATTAAGTGAAGACACTCCTCTATTTTGGCTAACTAAATAAATACAAATTTGCAATTTTGCACAGTCTGGTAGGTTAGAGATATCGGAAAAAAATATTTGAAAAGGTTGTTCCGAATATTATTCTAAACCGACATACCAAATTTCATGACAAAATTCGCATTTTTAGATTTTTAATTATTTCCGTCAATACACAGAATTATTAAAAGTTGATTTTTAAATTTGATAAGTTAATAAATTCTATTGGGTAGTTCGTCTAATTTAAATTCTTCAATAAAATAAATAACACTAACTCAAAGGAACAAGTATTAGATTAGAAGTTTAAGAAAATAATTCAAATTCTGCCTGGATACTCGTCTAAGTTCTGAGATGTTAATTTTTTGACAGGCTTGTCTTATTCTGGCACAAAGTTCGTCCCAATTTCTGGACCTTGTTTTTTTAAAACTCATACACTATTTAGTTGAAAATACATATCCTGCAGCACATTCAGAGAACGTCCAGCATTCAAAGATTAATTAAAGAAAAAACGACCTATTAATTAGCGTCCCAACATCCCACACCGGACATTGACTTTCTGGAAATATTGAGCTTTACACATCAGTAAGCACAATCTTCTTCAGAAAATGCCTATCATTTAAAAATTTACCTCGGGCCCAATAAAAATAATTTAATCTTTTACTCACATCACCTTTTTTTGATGTGCGTAAGAACTTGGATTTATACGCCCATGCGTGGGGTTTGTTCGATTTACCGCCAGTATATCGTTATCCTCAAGATGAGAGGATGTTATTGTTCGAGGTTGACCATTCTGATTGATTTTTGACATTAACATGACAACGACGTTTTTGAAGTTTGATCTGATTGACATTAATGATTTCACAAGTGTCAAATTATTACAATTCATGGCACATCTACAAAAATAAACAAATGAAAATTCTCCCTTCGACCCTTAAAATGTGGGAGATCACATTTTTTGATAAGTTTACTCTGATACATATTTCAGAAAGTGACTAACGAAACTAAGTTTATAAAAAAAATATTAAAAAATACAGATTTTGGCTTCAGGCTAAATAGTCAGGCTACAATAGTCAACAACATTTCATCAATCAAATCAGCATTTCCCTAGTCCCTTGACAATTACAGGGTTGTTTAGGATCCCTCACTAAATATATAAGAAAATCATTCAAATTCATTATACCAAAACAAAACAGGTTAGGAATACGACACATGGGAACATACTTAACCCAAAAATTATGCTACATAGAAAATCCTTATACCATATTTCTAATTTCTAAACATATAACCCTCCCAAACTTATGCTTAATATTTTCAAAATGACCTTTTCAATTGAGAGTGCTATCCACATGAAGTCTTAAGAGCTAAACACCCATGAACTGCCTAAGTGACAAACTTCCAATAGATAAATTTAAAGTATCGTTTCTGCTTTGAACAAAACGAACATATCCCTGAATGCGACGAAGATGAAGAATAAAGAATGTCACTGATTTCTAGAGTATTTTCAATCATTGTGGAAGGAGACTTAATTTTTATGTGCAAATTTTCTTTAAAGAGCTTTTACTTCTTTTTTATTTTATAAATGCTGCTTTACGCCACTGACGGCTAGTCCAATCTGAATCGACTTCCAGGCAACAATAAATCTCTGTTAAATTAACAGACAGCGACAAATCTGAGAACGTCGGATGACTTTGCCCGAAGAAAATCTTTCTTCGACGTAATTACTTTCGAACAAAAAAGTATAGGAAAATTTAAGTGCCCGCCGGTCGAATGGCGGGTTTTTAATTAAAAAAACCGCCGAAGTTCCGAACTTTAATTGGCCCCAGAGAAAAAGTATCCATTTTCCGACGACGGGCTTCTAGAATTACCGATATAAAATTTTGTGGCCGTCCTTGATCGATTTTCGTTCGTGTGGCGACGCTTGATTGGAAATTGGGTTTAATGAGACAATAGGGGTTTTGTTTGCGATCTTTTAGGGTGCCCGGTACAGTTCGGGATATGTAGCGAGCAACGAAACTGCAAGATCTGTTATAAGTTTGGAAATTCTCAGCTTAAAAGATCCAAAGCGTTGGAGGCAACTCCACAGAAACCATTCTGGTCACAGTTTCATGTCGGTTATTTGGAAAGAAATCACAGCCTTTCTTAACAAATACATCTAATAAACCAAATCAAATCAACATTTCTTTATTCCCCTTACCATAACAAGATTGGGCCACCAAACAAGACACGACAGTTATCAATATTAGAGACACTCAATTCAACATACATACATTAAGCCAAACAGCAACCAACTATTTCTAATTGGATTTGGCAGTCTGTTATATGTTCTGACCAGAAGTACGAGAAGTCTTTTCTTCCGCATGAGAAAAAATTCCGGAGTTAAGTAGAATTTTCCCAAAAACTTATATATTTATTGCTCTAGTATTACTTGAGCATAACACACCGCGATCAGCTGTTGAATCGTCATGTTACTACTTACAAAACTTTTCTATTCTTCCTGCGTCGATTGTTGCTGAATCGAACTTGCTGACGAAACAGTTTTATTTAAGCTCAGAAGAAGCCAACAGGATGATTGGCGAAGCGCCAGCAAGTTCGATTCCACCACAACTGTCGCAAGAGGAATCCAGAAGATTTGTAAATAGCATTACAGTAGCCTGTTGAAGTTTCCTTGGAAAATTAACTTCGATGGTTTTCTCCTTTAAGTATTAAGTTGTTTGATGTGCTTTATGGGAGCTGGCAATGTCGTGATGAAGAATGATAAGACGTTTGCTGTTCTTGGTAATGTCCCAGGAACGAAGAACTTTAATGGGATTGGGTTCATCATAAAATAGTTAAACAGTAGAATGTGGTTTCCTTTCAGTATCAGCATATATCCAAGATTCGTAGCCTGTAACCACTGACGTCAATCAACACGATCCTTTTTTGAGTTTCGGTTAAATTATGCGGAATTCATTTGGAAAATATCTTATCTTATCTTATATCCAAGCACTTAGGCCACCAGAGGGGCCCGTTGTGCCCCTACACCGCCCTAGAGGGCGTCCGGAATGCCGCCTCTCCTATCGAAGGTTAGCAACTCCTTTAGCCCAATACCGTGAACTGAGTCAGGATCGATCAGGGCCGTTCCGAAGATCCCAAATGTTGCCCATGTCAAAGCAGGGCATTCGGTGAGCAGATGATACGGGATCTCCTCCCCCTGCATGCACCACCTGCACTCCGGGTCGTCTCCAATGCCTAACAAGCAAAGATGGCTCCTAAGTCTGCAATGTCCTGTGTAGGACCCTGCTAGTTTTCCCTTCTGGTCAATCCGAGCAGCTCCCTGGTCCGAGGGAGGGCGGGTCTATCCATCATAGGCCTCGTCTGCCTTATTCCCGGAGCAACCTTCCAGCCCACCAAGGCCCGTTCTCTCACCCAGGCTTCGCGAGCTCCCCGCCTCACGCCTCAAACACTTCGAACACTCGGAGCGCGAGCATTGAAGATGCCAAGTGAGATTTTGGCGAAACGTCTGCAGGATTCCAGTCGGATGCAGGATTTGCAGGATTCCAGTCGGATGCAGGATTCCAGTCGGAGTTCAACGAGCGAACGGATGATATCCCGGAATATAGTGTCATCACAATTTTCCATCCGTGAATCAATACGTGAGAATATATATATATATATATATATATATATATATATATATATATATATATATATATATATATATATATATATATATATATATATATATATATATATATATATATATATATATATATATATATATATATATATTAAATATGGAACAAATTCATTTTAAAAGCAGGTATTGGATTTTAAGAAAAATGCTCAGTAAATAAAAATATACAGTGTGTTGCAAAAATGGGCTGTCGATTATTTGTTTAATGGGCACCATTTTTTAAATTCATCATTCACGCATAATTCGCCTGGTATACCACACAAGAACAAAAAACAGAAATTTATTTTTGAAATGAAGTAGTAAGTAGCTAATACGAGTAAAAAAAGTCCTTAAATTGTCACAATTACATTTCTGTCAGTAAAGAAAGAGAAATAGAGACAAACCGAGAACTCAAGAACAAATTTGTATGTTTTTTTAAGGAAAAATATAACGAAAGAACCATTAAAAGATCCACAGTGAGTCAAATTTAGAGAATTTATAGAAACAGTTCATGTAAAAGATCGTCTAAGGCCAGGTTGTTCAAAAACTAAGGAGACAACAAGTTTAAATAAACATTTTATTAGCATTTGAGGTTAATTCCAAGGAGAAACTAACTAATCAAACTAACCAAAACTCAAAACAGAAAATCGCTTTTAATAGAGAAAGACCCAGTTATCTACACCCAACTGAGATATTCATTGTTCAAAGAAAATTCCATAGACTATTTACTATAATACTATTTACAAATCTTCCGGATTCCTCCGTCGTCGGTTGTTGATGAACTGATCTTGCTGACGTTTCACTCTGTTGGCTTCTTCAGAGTTTAACTGAAACTAGCTCGCAGTACCTGCTTATATAATCGCATGTATTCGTTTCATATTCAATCTAAAACTCAAAGATCATGTTAGTGAAAAGGTGAAAAAAAAATGCTGGCTTAACATCGGCGATGGACAAAAACTTCACCCAGCCTCCTTTCTACATAAGATGCTCAAAACTGGATACTCGGAATATTTCATGGAAAAAATTGTGGAGTACGTTGAAACCCTCTTGCAAAAGGGGATAATTCGATTTGTAAAAAATGGAGTAAGTGCGCCGAACATGTGATTAAAATAGAAGAAAAAATGTGGGTAGCCGATAACATGCCTGAAAACACTGAAGAGTCCCTTATTATTTCTCTGGACTCCAGCAACTATGTCATCTGGCTACTCGGAACATCATGGCTAATATTATTTATTATGTAGGTTTTTATTTTTCTATTCTTAGAATAATTAATATTTCAATCATCTGCCCATCTCTACAATTATATCATCTATATTTTTTATTCTAATAAATCACCAGTAGTAAAGCCGCTCACATTACTTTCATTCTCCAAACTCGTTTTCCTGTTATACTCAAATTTATGTGACCTTAATTTAGGAACTATTCTGGTCTTAAAAACTGAAATACGGAATTTTACTTCTCTGGTATTAAGAAACGCACCATAACAAGTATTCTTTGATCTAATGACCATACAGCCATATTTGAATTTTATTTCACTATGGTAAATTGTAGTTCAATTTTAATAATTTAACATTGGCACTAATATAAAAAACAGCTGTCATAGAAAACATTGCGACGTTCATTTATCCATATTATATCTAGTCTTTCCATTTAAAACGAGGTCGCGGATAAATTGCTCTTGATAATTTAACGCGAAAACGAGAGATAATAAACATTGAAACAAAGTCCGATTGGTATTATTCAAAACAGCGATACTTAATTTGACAGCTACAGCCGTAACAAACAATTTGAAAATGGCAAACGCGAAGTTGTCCTCTATTATAGTTCCATCGATAGTTCTTTGTTAATGACCGTAAATCAGAACGTAAATTTACCAGGAAGCAATGATTTTGGCATCCGAACTTCCTGTTTCGACAGAGTTCGAGTTTGAATACGGATTCTAAATATCCGATGTCGAAACTTTTGCCGTATCATAGCAGAGTAAATTATCCCTTGAACTTTTTAACCCTTTATGCTTTGCTGTCCCAGTGTTCACGTTCGATCCCATTTAGCCTCGCTATTATCCGAGAATTCATACAAAGCAAAATCTAATATTAATAAAAAAAAGTACTAAATCCGACGAACAAAAGACTTTAGTATAATTTGCTACGGTTTTGATTTCGAAAAATATTAACAAAATAAAAATCTTTTCATTGTTAGAGAATTCACAGGGCAAAAACTATCCCGTGCTATACTATTTGGGTATTAATAATTTGTTTTGTGCTATCATGCAGATCCGAATGTCATTAATTATAAGAACCAAATCAGAAAACACAGACTACGAAAATGTTGAGCAATTACAAATATACTCGAAGAAAGGAAAAGGAGTTTTATTACTTTACGTAGTGTAGTTACGTAGTGTAGTTACGTTACGTATGTATTAAACATTTCCAAAAAATGGCTAAATTATGTTGATTAGTTCGATGGCTTAATTAAGAATTAGTATAAATATTAAACAGTTCATTTATTTTAACAACTATCTAAAATTGCCGGTATTTAATCTGGATAATTATTTCAAATATGGGGAAAAACAAATTAAAATCGAAAAGCAATATAAAGACAAATATCTGACCAATCTTCACTATCAGATGGAATATGACCAAATTAAAACTAAAGTTAATAAAATTATAAAGTGAAGAAAGAAGAGATACATGAAGGAAAAGATTGATGATATAGGGCAACACTATGATCAGGGAAGAATAACAAACTTTTATGAAGAAATATGGCAAACGCGAAAAAATTTCCAAGCCAGAAATGAACGGACAGAAAAAGGAAAAACAACAGAGCGCGGAGGGGTGGAATCCATATTTTGGAGAGCTATTAAACAGCCAGATAATCTGTTGCAGGAAGTAAGGTATAATGAAAATGGAAAAGTGATTTTTCTTTCTGTGGACGAAATCTAAAAAGCCATAAAAAACTTAAAAAATAGAAAGACCCTATCGGTATTCAAACCGAACTTTTATATTAGATTGGACCAAATGTAACACATTCATGTCAGACACATCTAAAGCAAAGAAGAAAGGCCCGAAAAAGGTATGTCAGAACTATAGAGGCCTCTCTATTGTCCGAAGGGGGAGACCAGATTTTGGAAAAACAATGGGAATAAGCCCAGCCCATGCCCAGGCAAACTATATGCAGGCTTATGACAATAACCACTGCGGTTTCCCAAATAATCAAATAATCTCATTAATACAACGAAGACGTGCGTCCTGGAATCCAACGCCAGAGTTAAATTTGAAAGAACAACGTCAGAACCCTTTCATATTAATAGTGGGCCACACCCTCAACATTTACATACACCATAAACATTTATCTTAGCTCTGGACTATGTGATAAGGGCTTGATGATGTAGATGAAGGTGTAAAATTCGGTAAGAAATTCAAGGCTTTGGCATACGCTTACGATTTCGGGATCATGTGTGACACAAAGGAAGGGCTTATACACATAGAAGAGATTAAAGAGAATAGGGGCCAGGGTACCAAGAGCCATAAGCTGATGAGTCATTCGAAGGAGTGAAAGCCTTCAAGTACCTGGGTTCACAGGTACAGTCTGTCTCAATGTTCATCGTGCTGGCTTTTGCCCGCAGTTATGGAAGTTAGCTGCCGACGGCAATAAAACTCGGGTCCGGTGGATATTAAAGGGAAGAATATTAGTGAAGGACTCTCCAAGGTTTCGGTAATATTTTCTTTTATTAAATTACACTAAGGAAAAACAATGACATTAAATATATACACTAAATTCAAAGCTATGCATACCTAAATCTAATTCACTATCAGAGTCGACCTTGAGATTAATTATAATAGGGTTTCTGTTTTTTTTTTTTTTTGGTATAGAAATGTAATAGACCTCAGTTCTCGATTGATATGTTATTAATTGCATTTTTTTATCAAATTAAAACACTGGGACTTAAAGTAATTCAAAATATTCTTGGATTTCAGTTTTAGAACTTGACGAGGCTGGTGCTTTGCGTAGCAGACGGATGTGGTAGCTTGTCACATTATTATTGGGAATATTTTCAGTGTTATATATATTTCCACTTTGCCTTTCATTTTCAAAATAGTTTATCAAATTTTAAACCGTTGTTTTTGCTTGGAGATGCGAAAAACAGAAAATTGCTTTTGATTATTCATTCATTCAGTCAAAACTGACAGCAGGAAAAGTTTATACCTTTTTTCAAGACAAGATCGTATCTGTCTGTCTTATTTATTTTACGAATTTCTGTTTTCTTCAGCAATGCTCTATTTCTTTTTTGGCGGTGGTATGAAATGAGACAATTCTCTAATTTATTTTACTGAAAATGATATTTCCCTAAGTCATAGTTTCGGATAATTTTTTGTATATTTTGAAAGGTTTTTTATACTAAATTTTATCATCGATTTTGAACACACTCGACTAGTTCATTTTATTATTACCACTATTATTACCATGTTGGTGATTTCTTTAATTACTTACCGACGAAAGCTACGGTACCTAAAAAGCAAAACTGCTGGCCACTAATCAAATCAAAAGTTCAATTAGGGATATAAGGCCTTGAAAATAAAGTGCCACATGAACCACTATTCCATAAAAAAATAAACTGAAACTATGCCAAGCCATTTTGATTTATAAAAAGGTCATTTTCAGTAAAAAAAAATAGAGAACACTAAAAAAAATTTTTGCAAATAACTATTTTCGCATTGAAAAATTAAATATTTTGATAGATTGATTTTTTTATGGGAATCTGGATCACAATTTATTTACCGATAAAGTTCGCATTTTACTAATGGTCGAATAAATGACTGATGACGCAGCAACATAATGGTTTCGTTTTGGCAAAACCAATGCCGAATTTAAACCGCATTCGCCGCCCCCGACGACTAAGTTATCGCGGGTATTTGATCTTGATGATAATTGATTTCCCAAGTAAGGTTCAGTGTCAAATAGCGATATCGCCTAGGGTTTAATTTTCGTATAACTCTGGCGAACTTAGCAATTCAGATTTGTATCCGCAGACGCGGATAATTTGGATTGATCGAAATAATCTTTTTAGTATTGTCTGGCGCAGAACACAAAAATAAAGGATCGCTAAATTTGAGTGGTTTGAATGGTGATTCCAGCAGTAGAGATAAAATGGGGCAAAATTAAATATGCAGGATGCGTAAAAACCGTCCTGGAATAATCTTTCGGTGATGTGTTGAAATCACCCAAGAATTATTTATTTCTTATTATTTTAATGGTAGTTTTTATTCACTGGAATTATCAGACAAAGAATATTGTTTTTCCATAAATTAGAAAAGAACAAACTCAATAAGTTCTATTTAAGGTTATCACATGCACAGTTGTGACCGATTTATTGTCCAAAAAGTGTGGAAATTTTATCAATTCATAATTCTTATATACGATAGAGTTTTAGAAAGGGATGCAAGAAATCTTCATAGTTTTGATTATTCTTTGAAGTCAATATCCTCAAAATTTTAGGAACATATGAAAGTATAAGTAATACTATAACTAATATGTAAATAAAAATTTCATTTAGTTGGTCATGTGACTATTTTTGATTCGACTATTTGGATTAAGCTGTAGTCGGCACTCGTAAATAACTTTTTTCTACTCCCTTCCGTAAAATGCCTAATTATACAGCGCCACTTTACCACGTGAGATTCACGGATACGAGTCACTTCCGACATTTCCGGGATATTGCAGTCATATAATGTTCCTTGTTAAACTTTCTCTCAAATCACCAGCAGCGTCGGTAAATAATGGTAATTTTTAGCAATTTCAATTACCAAACAAATTACCATAAATTAGAGAAAGAGCAAGTAATACGAAATAGCTATATAGCAACTAAACCACATTCCAAGCATATGTAAATAGTGTAGCCACACCATTAGTTAAGAATTGACAGTTTAAGTTAACTGTCAACGTGGTTTTAGTTTGACTACGATAGTTTTGACGATTTGTGAGAATAATTAATTTACGTTTAGGCTTATTAAATGCACAGTTTTATTGTAGAAAACCTGATGAAATTTTTATAATTCGTAATTCTTATATACGATGAAGTTGTTTGTGGTGTCCTTCATACATTTTAATAACGAGTAATTGTAAAAGTTTTATAATAAAATTATATTAATTTAATATTTGGTCTATTTATGATCATTCTTGTAGCCTGTTTGAAACAATTTCACTCACCATTTCACTATAATATTTGGTTAAGTTCTTCCCGTTCCAGTAAATAAGATCACATAATTCAATAGGATTGTTTGCGCTAAAATTTCTTTTATGTATTGGTTCCACAGTTAGACCCCAAACATTTTCCATGGGAGTAATATCGAGACTGTAGGCGGGCCATAGCAAGACTTTAATATTAATACGATGAAACCATTCCCTCGCACCATTCGCGGTATGGACCGGGCAGTAACTGGGCTGAAAGATGAATGAGTTATTTGTACATATTTCTCCATGAGATCTTTCAGAACACTCAATCGCAAAAGTTCTTATCCAACCCCATACATTTACTGAAAATCGACCAGTTCAAAAAGCAAAATCACTAATGTTTGAATCGTGTTTTGCCGTCCCTACTTCTGTAAATATCATTTTTTCGCATCTACGTATTTTTTCTGTGACTCTTCTGCTGGCGGTTGGTTGAAACCAAAGAAATCCTGTATAGTCTTGAAAACCCACTGTTCTTCTCAAAACTCCTCTTAATTCGAACGTTTTTTAATTCTTGAAATAGTGTTTTTGCTCTTTCACCACCCATCTTCAATTCTCGCTATTATTTGAACTTTTCATTTTCTGTTAAATAATGGAGAATTTTCAAAAAAAAATACACCGACAGGCCAAGTTAAATGCAATCAAAACCGACTTAAACTGGGTGGATTTGGCTAATAATGTACTAGTTGCGAAATTATTTTTTTAAAATTAAATAATATTTTGATAATATCTGTAATACGATCCTAGATGTAACCTACTTAACCCGAAATTCGAAAATCTCCTGGCGACAAAAACAGATCTTTCCCATTTTCCTCTTCACTCGCGGCAAACAAACATTTAAAGTGTCTCCTCGGGCGACATTAGCATACATATAGACTCGGACGGGAAAATTTCAGATCTGTCTTCATAAATTTTCAACGAAGTCAGAAACTGGCAATAAATTTTCATGTGGTTGTGTTCGGGCTCCCTTAAAAATTTGTTGCCTGATGCCTTTCTTATTAGAGAGACGCACCATTATCGTGGAAATAAAAATGGCTCCCGTTTATTTATTTAGAATAGACAGCAGCGAATTTTTTATCACCGACCCTGCTTAGAACCAACTCTTGCTCTACAATTATATGACAATTCAAAATTCAGCACGGGGATTTTAAGGACTAATTTTTTAGATAAAATTAGCATTTTCCTTTCTTTCCCTTTCTTCAAATCTCCATATTTTTTTTAACTGAGATTAAAGTCTTGTTTCATATCTCACAAAAATTTGCAAAACTTTGTTTCCTTAAGCGGTCTAGGAATTTTGCGTGAAAAATATATTAAATATTCTCTGCAAGAGTAGTTACTATACAGGGTGGCCCTTTGTTATGTAATTTCTTGATGTTCGAGTTCGCGTTATTGTTGCAAATAAGTAAGACTGACACGTAGGAAAGTTATTTAAATTAATTACTTAGTAGCGTCTATTACTTGGTCTATGTCGGAAATATTTTAATTTGTTTAAATATTTCGTTAAACATCATTTGGCGTATTGTATTAAATCTTTCTGTTCAATTGTCAATTGTAAATATCTAAAAAGGGTTAATAAAAAATACGGGGACGCTTAAATATCTCCAAAACTGCCAAACCTGGAACGATAAAGTTCAATACATGGGGGTTTTTGAACATGTAGAATCCAAAAATGCTAAAAGCAATGTTGTCAGACTTCGCGATGATATTTATAAATGTGTCAATGTTTCACTGATACAATTCTAAAAGTTTATATGTTCAAAATTTCAAAAAATGTAGCCAAGAATCTGGATGTTCACCTTCGATTTAAGGAACACTTAAAATCAATTTTCTAAACACACTCTACCATAACTGAGATATTTTAAGCAAGAGCTTGCGAAAGAATTGCATGGATCTAGAGAGTAGAATACCAATAAAAACAGTAAAAAACTCATGTCTCCGCATTGTTTCTAGGTGAAGTTTGATCATATTTCATACCTTTATATAGATACGAACTGATTGAAAATGAATTATCGTAGCGAACATTTTAAGGATTTGCAAGCGCGTTCATGATCTTAATATTAGAAATACGATAAGCCTTACAACGCTTCAATTTTTTAGAACTCAATGAATTCTTATATTTCAATGCCCATGCATTACTTAACTTAAATATAAACATAAAACATATTTGTTGTTTAATGGAACGTTTTTTTTGTTAAACATGTCAATGTATACTGGATTATTTGAATAATAATTGTTATTATTATAATTTGACGATAATTTCGGTTTTAATTGTCATTATTCCGCTTTCTGTAACACATATAAATCTAAAGAAATTCCGATTAGCTTATATATTTTCCCATTTTGTTCACCAAAACTGTTTTACAAAACTAAAAACCAAAGTTTGTCTACTGGAATTGTTGAATAAAAAAGTATTTATATAATTATTGTTATTATTATTATTATTATTATTATTATTTGCTGATAACCTTCGTTTTAATTGTTTTTATTTTGCTGTCTTAGTAACATACAAACGGTAAAAATATCGCATTGCTTTATTTATTTTTGATTAAAGAGCCTGCACTGTACTTACAAGAAAAACGGATCCCAAAATTTCCGAACAGAATTTCAAAAAAATAGGTTGATTTTGAGACCAAAATATATTAATTATAAAACGTAATTTTCATTTACTTACAAGACTTGCTTTTATCAGCGGCGACCATGTCTGAACAAACGATCACCAAATAAATACACACGAAAACAGTCACTAACCAGGGGGGACCGGCGCCCCCTTGCCTCAGTATCATTTCACGTCCGATATCATAAACACCACGGAACAGACATATTAGTTGAATCTAGCCCGAGATCTTGCGGGCGTCGAACGTCCATTCTTCCATCTTACCCCCCGATGGGATGGTACTGAAAACAGTCGCAAAAAACTGATTGAAGTGGGCCACTAGTAAAGATTCAAAACGGATATGTGTAAGTTACTACTAGCGGCGACCAAATGTAGTTTGTAAATTTGTAGACCCGACGACGCTGGCGCACTCCGTCGCCGGAAAATCGATCTTTACGACGACGGCGCCGCGTCCCACGTTGTCAAGTTTCGTCGACGTGGACGGCTCGCTCGCTGGAAGACCGACGCGGGTGGCAACGTTGCCCAAAAGATTTGCGAAAGTCTTTAGGGCTAATGGGATTGTTCGGTGCGGACAGAGGCATCAGTGGTTAGTTCTGGTTTGTTTAGCTGGTGCTTTAATCGTGAACTATGAGCAGTTTGGGGCATTGTTTGTTTCGAGCACAAGAAAAATAGGTTTTGCTTCACCCTTTGCGACGAGTTGCCGACGGTACGGTCTCTTTTGTCGGCAAGGCCGAGACAAATTCAAACGCGAAAATACAGGGTCTTGGAAAATATAAAAACCGATACCAAGCGTCCATTCGTGACAAAATAAAGAGAGAGAGTAGTCTTGAAACTAGAACTATATCTTCAGTCTTCGATGATTGTTAGAATGGTGCATGAAATCCTGGGGTTTTAATTTAATTTTTTTTTATAATCACGACGCTTATTTTAGAAAAATCAATACTATAATAGTACAATCTACAACCCCGAGAACGAAAGATAAAGATTACTATATCCATGGAACGTATCAAAAGCTTAACAGATACCATCAGAACTAAGAGACGACGAGGTCGTGCTATGGTACAGATATAAATAACTTCAAGTGAATAAGATCATTTAAAACCTTTCTATCAGTCACAATTATCCTTTGTTTTGTTTGGCAATGAAAGGGTTTAAAATTTTGAGTTTCTTGTATGCTTTAACCAGAAATATAGTGCTTCTACGTCCGACCACGTGAATAACTTTGCCTACTGTTTATTACTCCAAAACCGCAGCTCCTTAAAGAACACCCTGCCGAGCAGTGCCTTACCTGTAACCATTCCAAGCGGGATATAAGTATGCATTCAATCTTTTTCGCCGAGCAATTCTTGAAACATAGTACAAAGTAACAATTTATTGCGTTCTATTTCATTACATTTCTGCATAGTATTATTATTAATATACAAAATATTAAATATAATAATAATAAAGTTCAATGATCAACTCCGTCCTTAATCGTTCTTGATAAATATTTTTTTTTGTTTTGTTACTCGTTTTTCACAGTTAGGCCACCTTTGTACCGATATTTTAGTTACCTCTTGTCGAATTTCGTTTATGGTACTATTACTAAATTTTGGTGTAGTACTATTTCTTCTTATATGCGCTTTCAACTCAGACCAAATTATCTCGATTGGGTTAAATATACGGTGATACGGGGGTAATCTCAAGATTTCATGTCCCTTTTGTTGTGCTATCGAATCGATTTTGTGGTCCTTATTTAAATTTTTAATAATTCCAGAAGTTGTTTTTTCGTGTAGCTCTCTTGAAACTATAAATCATTTTCGCACAGATATTCTTTCATTTCTTCTTTATTTGAAGAAGTATTTGGCGATAGCTTTGACAACAGTTTACTTTCAAACCAGTCCTCAAATATTTTCGCGGTCATGGTGATACACACTTGAATCTTTGACGTTTTTGGCAGACAAACATAAGGCATCTTCCACCCAACCATTTTTGGACCCAGCATGAAGAATTATTATGCGTTTTAAATGTGAAGGTAGCACGTCTAGTACACACTTGTTACTGTTATCGCACCGTCCTTTTTTTACTGTGTCATGAGTGTCGAACCACGTTTGTCCTATTTTATTATCGAAATTGTTCAATTGCATTTAAATAATCCACCCTCCATTGCGAAATTCTTTGAGATTCCATTAGCACTTGACGTACGCAACGACTCTTTGGCACAACTAATTTTTAAGTCTGTCAGTACTTTTTTATGCAGTTCTTCTAGGATTAAAACACAATTCACTTTATAAGCCTAATTAGATCTGCATGTTCTCTCACTTTCCTCTTGAGTATCCCATTTGCAACAATTTTTCTTACAGTTGACTTCGAAACTTTGCTCATGTCACTTGTTTCTATTGCTGCTCCTTCTTCTCCTTCCGAATTTCTTATAAAATTGTAAACATTCAAAACAAAAATGGATCCGTTTTTTTATTTGCTGAAGTAGTTCGTCTTCTAAATTGTCATTAGGTCCGACTACCATCTCCATTTCGTCTTCAAATTCTGCATTGTTTTCCATGTCTTCTTCTAACAAGGGAACATCTGCTTCATTCCACGGTCCCCACATTTTTAAGTTTAAAAAAAAAGAACCTTCAACAAATGTTTAATTGTAAGATTCTAATAAATATTTATCTGTATTCTTAACTCACCTTTATTTACCGCGAATATAGTCTTAAAAAATAATCGAAGAACTACGTAGAAAACACAAAAATACAAGAAGAAGAATGTTGTTAATCGACAGACACACAAGACAAAAATTATTATTTTCAAACTTACGTGTAAGATAAATAGAGTACAGGTACTTACCCTTACCCTTCGACACCAGTGAAAACAGCCTCGCAGGGTCAAAGCTCGAGAACCAGGTACATAAATACGTACTTACTGGAGGGATCACATTCAAATACCTCCGTAATATATACGAACATATTGCAATTTAGCTTAAACTCTTAAGAACGATACATATCACCTGATGTTAAAATAAACACTTCTACTTATTCGAAAATATTTACGTTTCAAATAAAAGTTTCAATTTTCTACAAATATTCGTTACGGTCCATCTCAGGCAATACCTACTTAATGCAGAAGAAACCTCTGTTGGGATGGGTTTTACCACGGTCCTGCGAAGGTTAAGGTACTGTAAAATACTTACTTACTTACTTTTGGTTGTATTATATGTCTAGGCCCTTAGTTTTAAGTGGTCGATACTTTTTTTGTTTATCGATCTAGACTAAAGAGTTATAATTCTGTCATACGAAATAATGTGGACTTGTGGGAACATACTTTGGTATTTTTTCCGAAGTGGAAGGAACGCGAACCGGCGAAGATAATCTGTCTGGCTTTCTAAAAGCACTGGTTAGGTCGGATTTTGAGTGGCTCATATAGTTTATTTTTGATTGGTTGTTTTGTGGTTGATATAGCGAGTCGCAGATCGTTGAATCGTTTTAAGCATTGTGTTGTGCATCAGAACCCGCCGCCACTCCGGGTTTCTATTTCTATTTCTATCATTTAATTCCAATAGACAATACAGCTTCTATATATCCAACAGGCCGCTCCTGAAACAGCAAATTTGTTTGGTATTATTTTATTGTTAATTTATTTTATTATTTTTTTATATTATTATTTTGTTTGCGAAATATTATTTTCATAAACCATTTTTGCAGAGTTTTAAGGTTTTTAACATGGTTTTCTGAAACTCCATCCCCAGTCCAGGATGCCATATGATAGGTGCGTTTGTATTCAGCGCGTATACATAGTTTTTAATTGTTGTATTGTTAGGAGGTCTCTTAAGAAGTAAAATGTAGATAGTAACCCTCTAAGTAAATAAACTACATTTGCAATGTGTAAATCCCATCTAAGCAAACTGTCTAAAGTAATACCGATATATTTTATAGAATACCTGTCAGGGACAGTAATATTATCATTCACTGTTAAGTTATCCAAATTTGGCAGATGATTTTTATCTTACGAAAAGTTCATGTTTTTCGTTTTATTGACACCCAGACTAAGTTTGTTGCTTTTGTATCAGTTTTCGAGAATTACGATATCCCCTTCAATCAATCAATTTTTGGTATTATTTGGCCAAAGGATTGTAGACATTTTTGTCACACGAGCAGGTTTTTTAGTTGTAATATTTGTCAATGATTTTGTCCTTGACTAAATACGAAGGCAGTTCAAATTGCACTCTTTTTTTAAACCCAATCCTTAGTTCAAATTTTCAGTGAAATCGCTCATTTTAAGGAAATTTCGATGGGAGATTTTAACGTTACGAACAAAGTAATATCGCTTTTGTGCCGCTCAGTTCACGATACCCAACAACCAAATTAAATGTTTGGCTCCAGTATGGATTTTGGGAGCTTAGTCTCTGTAAATCGATATTGCTAAACGACGACCTATAAAAAACGTATTCCGACATTCGGATTTAATTCATATGGTTATTTTTGACCAATGTCGAAATAAATTTACCACATTTATGGCGGAGAAAACAGTTTCAAGACTTTTCTCTAGCGGAAATTATGACCAAATTCATAAAGCAATGCCAAATTGATATTGTTTTCAGACAAGGCTGGCGCAGATGTTTGTACTGACTTGCGATAATAAAAATATTAGAGAAATAAAATTTTAAGTCATATTCTGCTGCGCACTATAAAAAGATGTGCAATACAAATGCACAACCAAAGTTGATGATTATTAGCGTTAAGCCTACTTTGCGGCTTCCATTTTTATTACCAAAATCAAGTGTCCTACACTTGTAATGCAGTCTCTCAAGAAAAATGAGAACAATATATATGGTAAAAATAAAAATTTGAGCTGCCTCTTGCCTGGCCTTGTTCTGTTTCTTCTGAAAATTTTAAATTTGCTTCATTTTTTGTTATAATTGCATATGTTTTAATACTGCCTTGGTAAGAGTGGGTTCAAGCCTCATTTCTTATTATACATTTGTAATGGGAAATTATAAGAAATTATTAAGCAACAACTAAAATTGTGGCAAATTCCCATTACAACCCTCGCAACAGTTTTAATGAATTTTTTAAAAGTCGCTATCATGTATGTTTTAATCCTGGTGTTAATAAAATTAAAAACTAGTTAATGTACAACTCGCGATCCATTTTCTTTACGAAGTTTTTTATTCCGTAAAAAAGGCCTGCTAATAAAAAACAGGAGTGCGCTGCGGAAAAGAGGACGAAGTTAATACGTACCAACGTTACTTTCGAGTGGGGTCGCGACCTAATTAGTTTCTTGTGGTAAGTACCAAGGCATCTTTATACTTAGATTTTATACATATTTTGTTTTATACAGTATCAGAAATGCTATCTAGACGAAATTTTCCAGTTCATTTTACATAAGCTCCCTTTCATTCCGTTTGTTATTATTATGTTTTGCCAATTTGATATATTTGGAGTTTTAATTATGAAAAGTATAATTTATCGATTTTTGCACTCGGCAATTAAAAAATCGTACTTGACTGCCTGGGATATCCCAAGAAATTTGTTTTCGAAAAACAGGACGATGACGGAAATTATACGGGAAGCCAAGCAGAGGTTACTAGTTAAAAACTGCTCGTCCTTAATTAGACTATCCATAATAATAGCAACAACTAATGTATTGTTTCATTTTCAGAAACGCGACCGCATGTAGCGTAAACTAACCAAGTTTCGCTGAATATTCGCACAAAACGACGCGCCTAAACGAAAAAAAGCGACAGTTGCGAAAAAAGAGGTCGACATTAGTCTCGAACACGGATCGTATTGCAGAAATTATTGCAACCTGCATAGTAATTACTGCAACACATGCAATTTTGTTACAGGCTACTGTCAACCCATTTTATCACCTTCAATCTAAAACTATTACGCTGTCATCAGTGATTAGGTATGCCTACGTCAGGGTCACTTAAAATATCTTATCAAAGATAAGTTCGTCCAAAACTGCGAAATACCCGGGGTTCCCAGTCCCAGTTGACGATATCACGGTACGTTTTCAGTCAACCTCCACCCAACCATCCTCAAGAATCCGACTTCGGCCAGGTAATGCTTATAGGATAATAACGTTGTTTCGAATCTTATCGACTAGGAGTGTTATAAAACTAATGCAAAGAACTTAAAAGGGTGATTCTCTTTTAAATGAGATGATAGTTTGTTATGTAACGCTTTTGTCAGCAATAAACCATTAGCAAATCGCTCTAAATATATTTATAAAAACGAAAATAGATAGAACAAAGCAATACAATGGAAGTGTTTCTATTATAAAATTATTTAAAAACTGTTGTCTCCCGCAAAAAACGTATTAGTTAAAAAAATCTAGTGGGCTGCTGTCACTTCTTAAGAGGTTTCAATACAAAATAGGACCAATTTAATTTAATGTCTGGAAGTGTTTTATCATTCTATCATCTGGCTTCGCCAATACAAAGAACTCTGGACATTTTGAAAATATTTTTTATATGATATATAATTATGACCATTAGACAAGTTTGTTAGCATTGACGTTGAAAGTTTACATAGCAACTTCCAGACAGAACTTCGCTACCGCTGGATGGAGTGATGAAACTCTTTACGTGCTGTCTGCATAACTCTCACTTTTAGATCAAAGATAAGTCTTACGCCTACCGATGGACTGCATGGTTAGATGGATGTTTGAGACTCACGCTATATCGTCAAACCTTGGGTCTGTCTTCGATATTTTGACGATACCTTCATCATCTGCTAGATTCCTTGCTCGATCATTTTAATTCTTTGTGACCGTCGATTAAATTTGGCCGTGAGAAAGATAAAAAACGGCTGCCTATCGTTTCTAGATGCCCTAGTAAGTAGAAATAATGGTTCTATCAGAACCCGTTTATATAGGAAACACATACCGGACAGTTTTTAAATTTCGACTCTAACCATTCTGAAGCAACTAACGTAGGAATCATAAAAACAAACTGCAAAAGAGCAATCTAAATATGCAGTGACTAAGCACACTTGATATAGAAGTTTTGCTTCATAAAGATTACACTCACAAATGTATTGACAAAACATTATCAAATTGGAAACTGAAAGCTACAGCAGAACGATTTGAGGTAGATACCTTTTCTTTTTTGACGATCCCATACGTGAAGGGAATCGCAGAAAAGATCAGTCCAATTGCAAGACAATACAAAGTTAAAACTGTAAAAACATAGCCAGCAACATCGACTAAAGAAAACGAGTGTGTCTACCAAATACCCTGTGGAAATGGAGCATCAAAAAGATCTTTAAAAATCGGAATGTGGTGGCTTTTACTTGATGAAAATCCATTTAATACAAGTTAGATTAGAACAAAAACTGTGAAAATCTGAACATTTTTTGTTCTAAGATCTGTAAAGTTTAGAGTTGAAGAATATAGGAAACACAACATGTATGAACCAAACAACACCACATCAAATGGTCAGAGGCTCGGTTTGTCCACCATTGGAAACAGCGCAAGTTTAAGAAAGCCGTATGCATTAATAACAATGGAAACATATTTACCAATCCAAGAATGGAAATACGTACAATCGCGCACCAAGAGCTCACCAATGTTGAGGACTTAGAGGAACAACCTCACACTTGACTGCACTGGACTCCATCAAGGTTGAACGCTGTAGTCTACTATATCAGCCTCAAGCCTCATAGGCTTAGAATCAAAATTGATACATCTGCCGGAAACGTCGTGTAAACAAAAAATAAAAACCCACAAAATTCGTCAATCTCCTAGTATATTAAGATATTTCGAGCCGACGATGACTTTTTCCCAATGGTTTCGCCGAATGAATTCCGATGATCCTCTTTTTTGTTCTAAACTTCTCGTTTCTAGTTTCTCAAGAGCCGCAATTACAGGATATCGAAAACATAAGGATAACCTAAACCTAAAACCTAAGGATAGGTACGTCGTCGAAATAATCTAGGCATATTTCAAAAATATAAAAATTTATTTTTGTTTTGCCTTAGTGTTTTATTTATCTGTTGTCTTTTTATTTAAGTTACATTGTTTAAATAAAAATGTTTTTAAAGATGGTATTTATTTATATTTCACGCTTGAGCAGACCAGCTTCAGAAATGTTTCTTCAAAATTATTTTGAAAATGTAATTTTTTAGAATATAATTGATAAATGAAAATTTTTCTAAAATGATAGGTTTTTTCGACATGTAAAGTTCTACATTTCAGCTTTTATTTGGGAGCTGTAAATGTTATGTAAAAATTACAGGAGACAAAAAAGTTTCTAATAAACCCGTCTATCGAATTTTTTTTTTCCATGTCGTTAGTTTTCCTTTAAATTTCGTTAAAAATGATAGGGTTAGCCTAGTCTAGTCAGTTTTAAAAAGAAATAAAAAATGTACAGAAAGTGTGTTTTCGTAATAGTAATACCATTTATTTTAAACAGGAAATCAGTTTTTCGCATTTATCTTAAAACAAATTTGATAAACTCCATTTTAATCACTTTAATGACGGAAAAAATGTATTAGTATAAATGAGCCCGCAAAGAATAGTGAGGGATTTAAAACAGGAAAAAGATTGCCAGAATCTTTTTTCAAAAGTTGCCGAGACAGTTGCCAGTCTATATTAAGCTAAAAGTTAAAAAGATCGCAAAAGAATAGGCCGAAAGTTCAAAATAAGAAGAATAAGAAGACTAGGGAGAAAAAAAACCTTTTTAGGATTTATGTAATTTATTTATGGATTTGAATAGGGTTAACAAAATCAAATATTAAATATATATTCCACTCATTAACCAGGAGTCCAACAACTTATATTGTGTAACAGTATCTTCCTACAAAATTCTGGATACCAAACTACACATCGCATCAAATTAACCTCATAATGTTGACAGCACACAGAATGTGATAAACATTGAGTATAAAATCGGTATTTCCTTAAACACTCTGTATATAATGTATGTAATATTTTCCATGACAAGGGTACTGAAGAATTAAGTACCATAAAAAAATATAAAAAAATGGCTACTAGGAGAAAATGTAATCGGGGTTACAATCGGAAGCCTCCCAACTATGTCGTTCAAAATTGTGCTAAAACTGTTCACAAAACAAGGGAAATGGGAAAAAGCCGTTTCCATTTTCCAGGAAATTGCCAATCGTTGTTTGTTTGCGTTGGACTTTGCGCGACAGAAATCAGAATAAGGGAGATAATGTGCAGTAATAGTCGAGAATATAGCGTTTTCTGTCTCCAACCTTTTTCACGAAAGAAAGCACGGATAATGACTTCGGCGTCGGGGTTGAAAAGACCAAACGGAGGGGGACATTTTATGAACGTCCGTTTATTAAATGTTGTTAAAGTCGTTATTCTATAAAAACGGAAAAGACTGGAACTGGAACGTAATTTGTTAGTGGTTCTTGTACTATCGTTGTACACGTTTGTAATATTTACCTCACGTATTTGGTTGCGGTATCGTATTATTTTGTATTTTTTGGATTCACTTTTTAAGAGCAATACAAATGTTAGACTGTAATTAAGCTACTTAAGCAATAGGGATATGAAAATTGAAGTCGCTGCTGAATATTTCGTGTTATAAAGCATGTGCTGAAAAAAGATTTTTGCTACTCCCGTCTGTAAAATACCTAATTACCCACCGATCTAGCGTGCGGGAAACGTCACTTTACCACGAATCCGAGCCACTTCAGACATTTCCCGGATTTTACCGCACGGATTCGTGAATATATTAGTGTTGTTTTGCGCAAATGTACCCAAAAACTAACGGTCGTAGAAAAAGTATAATATGCAACACGTTCGGTAAACTTTTTAACTTACTCGTTTATTAAAAACTTGCTTCGCTCGTGTCAAATAGACTCATGAGTCAAATGCCGTTTACCGCACTTGTTGCATAATATACTTAAATTGGTAATTGCATTTTAAGTTTTATTGCAATGTTTTATAAAAATAGATGGACTCTTGCAAATTACAAATGAAAATACATATTTCTATATAAGACCAATTTCCTACATATAAAAAATAAATTGACGTCGCGTCATTTGAAAGGGAATTCCCGTAGGTGTTGGTAATCATTTGATTTGTTACTCTTCAGTATTATGCATACCTGCCGGGGTAACAACCCCTCGGTTGATGCTTAATTTTTATTAATTAGTTTTTTGATGGATGCGCAGGGCGGATCTTCATTCTGCGCTATTTATTTGGCAATATATATATATAGTTTTATTCTTTTTTCTGTGCCAATATTCTAAAATATGACGAGTAAGTTGATCACCCTATAAAACAATATGTATCTAATTGTGCCTGCATTGACAATTGTATTATTAGCTAATCCTTTCTTCAATTTGTTTGATGCATTGAAAATATTTTTTTCTCCACTCCCGTCTCTAAAATAACTAACTATGTACACATCAAGCATGCTGAAAATATGACTTTAAGATGTCAGCTTTGTTACCAATGGTCACGAGTCACTTCTGACGTTTCCGGTCCTTTAATCACAGCTTTACTAGCGATCTGTTGCGCACGTCACTCAGTGAATGTATTCACAACAATGGACCATACAGTTATTAGATAATGTAGTAGTGGCCTGAGTACAGTAAAAATTGATGCGCCTTGGACGGTTACGATATTTTCATATAAATGGAAAGGATCTAACTAACTAACCAGCATTTTGCTCCAGTTTCTTTCGCAATCTCCACACACATAACTTGATTTCCCATAATATTTAACACCATGCTTTAAGAAAAGAAAAGAACATTAACCTGCCGAATTGATGAACTGTTAGCAGTCAGCCAGTCATATTGGTTATTAGTCCTACCATTATATGAAATTATTAACTTTGTATGTTATCATTCCACAGCCTTAAGCCGTGTCGTAAAATGAACATTAAATTTTATATTAAAATTAATCTTCATGCTTAATTCTATGACTGTTCGTAGTAACTCGTATTAATCAATATCAAAAGGAGGACTGTTTCCACACAAAATTTACTACATTCAGTGTTAAAGTGCCAAACTGACATGTTTCGATATATATACAAAGAAAATTTATAATTTAAAAGTAAATGTTGTTTGTGTGTGCGTTTTTTTAAGTAAGAACTCATCTATTGTGCGATGTACTTAACTCCATCAGGAACTACTGAATCAAGACGCTTTGTCGGTTCTTCTTGGGATACAAATTCAGTGGTCAAAAAACTTTTTACCAATGTCGCTTTTTTATTTCTAAAAATACGGAAGAATATTCCCTCCGTGAATCGCATCATAGATATTGCCGCATCACCTATAGACAACAAACATGGCTACGTACCAAAAACCTGCGCTATCGATATGATTTTCGAACAGGTTTTTTCATCGAATCCGACAACAATGCACTTTCGAAATAGCACGGTCGGACCCAAAAAAATGCAAAAAATCGAAAAAATTACCAATCGCGCCCTTGATAAGGAAAAAATTCTCCCTAACTGATTGAGGTCTCGAATTCCAGAGAAACACACAAACGCATATTTCCGTGCCAATGGTTTGGATTTCGAGACCAGTCGTCAGTGATCGAATCAACTGTAAATTTTCTACAAAAACCTTCGATCGCATCTTATCTCGATACGTCTTAATTATATTTTAGTTTATCTATTTGTTTTGAAAGGTATATTACGCGCGGGAACTTCGATCGTATCAGTACAGTTTGTCAAACCACGATCGTATGTCTAGTTATTGGTGATCATGAGGTACGTCCCCGTGGCATTTTTTCAGTTATCAAACAAACTTCGATTGTTAACTGTAAAATTTAAACAGAATTCTAGTGCTGGATAAATCGAATCTGTTACAGTCTACTTCAGAAAGGTATAGATTAAGTAAACCTCAACTTAAACCCATTAGGATAATCGTAAAAAGCAAAAAAAAATATCTCTTAACACTGACTGTAGGCATTATGTACATACCATTACAGTACAGTTCTCCTCTTCTTTAATAACATGCTGGGCTGCTTCTCGCCAATTCTCTGTTGTCACATCCTTAAGGGCTTGATAAGACAGTAGCCTAATGAATGTTGCGTTGTGTCTTGCTATAAATTCTTTCTCTTAACCTACATAATCGTGTCTAGTTGAACTCACGTGGGTTTTATTTGAACTCAATATTCCTTATAATACATCATTAATCTCTTTTGATGTGCAAAACTTATTTCAAAATATTCTACTAATCGACGTAATAGAAATTATAGACAATATTCTCAAAAACAGTTTATGCCAAAACTATTTTCAATTTATGAGAAAAAACTCTTTTTCTAAAGAAGCTTTCACAATCGGAAACGCATTACTTACAGAAACGGTAGATGGCCGTTTTGCTTGTTTCATTGGAATCTATAGACAGCTAATTACTTTTTCGAACTATATTGCTTCTATTAGATTTAATAATAACCAAGACACAAAACAAATTGGATCTTTCCATTTACCATAAACCCTCACACACAGACATACAAAACAAAGTTGCTTCTTATTCTTTTACACACAGACTTATTGATAAGCCACTGTGTGGTAAACGCCATTAAAGTCACATGTTTACGAGGGTGTGGATAGGAAATGTTAGTAAATATTATGGTTTAAGGAGGATGTCATCCAATTTACTGTGAATGATTCTGTTGGAGAAAGATGGTTTCCTAAATCTTAACATTTATTAATTTCTTTAGCAAAGGTTTGTACCAGCAAATGATGGTGGTTCCTATTTAGAACGGACAAGTATAATAATACTAACAATAATAAATTAAATTTTTTTTATTGAGTTCCTTAAAATCTAGTCGGAATCTAGCTAGAAAATTTCTCATTTCAAAAGTTTTTTTTTGGTACATTTTTGCCAAACACGAATACATTCACTGACATGAGCGTCAGAATTGACAAACGTCAAAATTTAAGTGGTTCGGTAGAGTCTAAGATCCGGTTTAAGAACAACACCCCTCATTCTTTCCCGTTATAAAATATTTTTTTTAATAATAAAACTTATTGATTAATCAAATGAGAAACGATTGGCAGTCTATATCTTAGCAAGACTATTTTTAATTAAAAATTAATTAATTTCATTTTTTTTCTTGGTTACCGTCAGTATTTTTCTTTACAAATTTAGTCTCAATCAAAGAAAAAAAGTATATAGAAAATGCCATACAATGTTTGACTACCTTATATATATATATATATATATATATATATATATATATATATATATATATATATATATATATATATATATATATATATATATATATATATATATATATATATATATATATATATATTCTCACGTATTGATTCATGGATGGAAAAATGTGATGACACTATATTCCGGGACATCATCCGCTCGCTCGCTGAACTTCGACTGGAATCCTGCATCCGACTGGAATCCTGCATCCGACTGGAATCCTGCAAATCCTGCATCCGACCGGAATCCCGCAGACGTTTCGCCAAAATCCCACTTGGCATCTTCAATGCTCGCGCTCCGAAAACACTTCGAACACTCAGTATATATATATATATATATATATATATATATATATATATATATATATATATATATATATATATATATATATATATATATATATATGTGTTCGAAGTGTTTTCGGAGCACGAGCATTGAAGATGCCAAGTGGGATTTTGGCGAAACGTCTGCGGGATTCCGGTCGGATGCAGGATTTGCAGGATTCCAGTCGGATGCAGGATTCCAGTCGGAGTTCAGCGAGCGAGCGGATGATGTCCCGGAATATAGTGTCATCATATATATATATATGTATATATATATATATATATATATATATATATATATATATATATATATATATATATATATATTATTAAATTATTAAAACCAATAGAGTTCCTTGGAGATCCGACGCCCTTGCAAGTTAATGGATATTTTGCAGGCTACAATTGAAGAAAATGACGACGATAATTCTGAATTCGATTTCAATATTGGAAGTTCTGATGAATCAGATAATGAATAATTTTTTGTATTATAGTAATTAATCATAATTTAAGGATAAAAAAATACTTTTAGAACGTTTTATAACAATCAAAAATATTTTTTCAACAATTAACTACTTAAATTATTTACGGTTTTATTTCTTTAATATTGAATCTAATAACATATTTTATTATTAGAAATTTTAAAAAGTAATGTAATATAAAGTAATACTTTATAATGCTATAACGTGGTAAGGCTCCAAAATAATTTTAAGTGGGGGAATATCTTTATCTTATACACAGAGAATTGAACACACGCCTTTCTCTTTCTGGCAAGAATCTTATGCGCAGCTGTTATTGTACATCCTTCTCTACCGTACATGATAAAAGATATAGCGCTCGCAGTCGCACTTTATTTTTACATGAAATGATTGAAACTTTAGATCGTGTCAATCATTAGCTTTGCCACGATTTGGAAAGTCAATCATATATCGTTGGGTTCGTAATAAAATTCTGTATATTTGCATACTTAATTTTTAAAGAAAAAGAATGAGGGTAAATCACTACATCCGATTACCTGTTTACACCTGGTTGACACGTATTGTTGCCTAAAAAAAAGTTGTATGGCATTTGCTATATACTTTTTTTCTTTGATTGAGACTAAATTTCTAAAGAAAAATTCTGACGGTAACCAAGAAAAAAAAATAAATTAATTAATTTTTAATTAAAAATAGTCTTGCTAAGCTCAATAAGTTTTATTATTAAAAAAAATATATTTTATCACGGAAAAGAATGAGGGGTGTTGTTCTTAAACCGGATCCTCTACTGGTAAAATCTCCGAAAAATCCGATTGCTCCCAAACCCGTGCGGTAATATCTCGAAAATGTCCGAAGTGGCTCTCAGCCGTAGGAAACGAAACTGACGCAGTAGAATGACAAAATGAAGCCTTCTGCATGCTAGATCGGTGTATAATTAGGCATTTTAGACAAGAGAGTAGAAAAATAGGTTTAAAAATGAAATAAGAATTATAAAACAAAAAGTATGTAACAATGATTGCAACCTTCTATTATACACAGATTTATAAATATCAAACGGTATTAAACAACCTTGAACTCCATTTAACCTAAACCGAGTGCTAATTCAACTTATTGACATGTAAAATATATCAAAATAAGCGTTTATTATCTAATTTTGAGGACAATTTTAAAATATAGCATACTGCATTTAAAAGTAAAAAATTGAAATTATTAGAAGCTATGGAGATTAACAAAGTGACATATTGAAATGTGTTGCTTAATGACCAAGTGGATTTAGATAGTTCACTATTATTAAGTTTAAATACCTGGAATGACAGTAACGGTCATTAAGGATTGATGGACAAGGTTATTATATATGGAAGCAGGGAGAGTTAAATGGCTATAAACTGTTTGAACAGCTTTGTGTTATTGTTTAACTTGTAACATAAAAAGTGTGAAGGTTTCTTGGAATCACCCATTTGGTGTCTTCATTATGGACTTTGACTAGTCTGACTGGCCCTTTGACTTGACTGGCCGTTTCAAAACTTTCAGTCAGTGCAGTAAGTAAAGTTCGGGTAATCGTATTTTATTAAATCATGTACATTTAAAATGACACCTTAAATAGCAATAACGTATAGCAATTTTTCCTTTATATAAATGATTAATGCCACATATTTGTGGAATGAATTACGTGGAAATACTCATTATTCCACAACAGCATAAATTTCGAGTGACAACTCAATAAAATAGCAATTTTAAAATTGCAACGGGGAAATACATGCGTTACAAACCAGAGTAGATAAATAGAGTTTTTGAAACCGCATATTTGTACAACCCAAAACGGACACTTGATCCAAATTTGAAATGAAAATATCCAACCGCGTCTTATTGAATGGAAATATTACCGGATTTTCGTTTGTGCAGTGTTCAGTATTCTCCACTGGACCTTGTGCTTCTTAAATATCGAACTAGATCGCAGTAAATGAAAGTAGCCTTTAGTAAGTGTTTTTATATAAGTTTCATTGATATGCACAAATATTTGGAGTGGAGAATATTTATTTATTAGCGAATATTAAGGACACTAGAGGCGAACCCCAACTATATCGACAAAAATTATATACTTAAGAAGATTTTGTATAGCATTCACACTGCTTGTTTATTCATTTAATCAACATATAAAACGAAAATCACCAACTAAATGTTAGGTACAAGTCTTTTTTGTCTTTTTTGATGGTGTATCATATTTCCAGCTCTTGTTAATCTACAATATAATAAAAATGAGATAAATTTTAGTAGTTTATGCTGAACCCCGTCCAAGAGATTTCTGTAGACCCTGTAAACAAACGCGTCAAATAGGCAAAAATATCCTTAATATTTGTAAACAGCATATTTTTTTAGAAATATGAACTATATATAACTTTAAATACATATAAATATTCTATGTTTTATCAGTTTTGATTGTATCGAAAATATAAATTATATTCTGTATAACTAACCGCAGATGCCCAACTAGGCACACAAGTCATTCATGAAATTGCAATTGCTGTGATGCAAATTTGGGCTTTTAGACAAGGAGCAAGTTGGGAAAGGAGTTTATAGCTATAGTTGCCTAATAACCAAGCTGCGAAAAAATTTTTCCCAGGGAGTAAATGATTTGCATGTAAGATATAAAATAACTATATTAAAAATTTTATACTTACATTATAAATAGATAAATTAAAGAAATTTAACCACAGACAATCTTAGGAAATCTACAATTGATAATGTCAGCAGAAATACAGAAAACAAAAAAAAAACACTCTACTATCACACCTACTGAATATCAAAAACACCTTTTCACTCTCAAAAAGGCACACCTACAAATCGCACGTAACATCTATGTTAAAAACTCCCTTACATTAGCCTAAGCCTAATGGTTAATAGACATTTTGTTAACGTATATTAAGATTTGTATATATTCTCTTTATGGTATATCAGTAAAAATTTCTAACAATGTCCAGCACTGGCAACAATGTCTTAGCCCGTCGAATGAAGACAACACTATCTAAATATAGTTGGTAGGATTTGCCATGGCATTGTCGGCAATGAAATGTCAGACAGAATAAAATGTATTGTCCATTTTGCTTCCACTAAAGGTCTATCTGCAAGACGACCGTTACTAATGATGACGATTATCAGTTGTACCTGACATTTAATGAGTACGCCCATTTTCTGAAATCGTATATTTTCTATGTAATACTAGATCAGTGCGTTCCTTAATCATATGCAAATATTTAAGTAGGTTTAATTTTTTGTTAAATAAGCTATTGTCTGAAAACTGTGTCCATTCAATAAAATTGAAAAAATACCAAAAAAAAACAAAAAATTAGAACCACAAAAAATATAATTTCCCAAGAGTAAATATACAAAAAACCATATTTGTTGATGTTTGTTTGATCCTTCGTCAACATTAATAACCAGTGATGGTACCGTTATTTCAAGTGAATCTATTCTCTTTTTTCCAGTATTTTTTCCTGTAACTGATCGAATTTTCTTTGGAAACTATTTGGAGAGATGCCTTCCAAAAAGATACTACTGCATTATCATCGTTTCTTGCCTCACTTACAATATTTTGCACAGACCTCACACCAATTCTATGGCATTAAATACACAATGGTAAGAAATCAATCTTAAAACTTATTTCAGCAAATATTTCGTCTGTAGCATACGACAAGTTAGTTTTGTCATTTTTGACAATTTTTAACAGCTCACATTTTTGACCATTTTCTGAGTGGTAATCCGCTTACTACGCAGCCAATTGATAATTTCCGTGCATTATCCATAATAATGAATGAATGAATGGCCTTTCGAGTTTTGGCAGCAGTTTTTCCAAAACGCCATCCTGTTTTGTAGTGGAAACTACTGAAATTATCCGTTAATTCTCTGTCGAGTGTACAAGACCGGGGTGTAATAGACAAAGGTAGAACACTGGCATGTAAATGGGTGGGTTTTCCCATTCTTGGTATACGATTGGAAGCAGGTAGAAGACTGAGGCACTTTAGTTTTAGGACCGACTATATATCCTATCCTTAATCCTTATCCTTCAAGAAAGCGCTGCCCCAATCGTGCAAACTGTCACCTCCCCGCGATTAAATTAAAACCAGAACACGATATTTTTCCTTTACAACCGAATAACGAAGCCAACTAAAATTTCCAACTCGCCGGAATCCTTAAGTCAATTATCATAAAATGGAGGGATTGTTTGGTCGCCACTCGATCGGTGACTAGGATGGAGTGCTATAAAATTTGGGCGTGCAATTTGTACGCACTACGAATAAGGGTGTTTGTGGACGGTGACGTGTTTAAGTTGTGTCCGGTTTGTTGAAGTTTGTTGTTGAACTTTGCACGCCTTATGTTATTGTTTGAAAAGCTGTGCTTGGTGTTTGTTAGGTACGTAACAAAACTTCAGGAAGTAACGTACATTTTTTTGAGCAAAACATTGATTAGAGTGACATTCGGGACACCAGTAAAATGAACACAAGCTTATTAAAACAGGCCCGCATATTTAAGCCAAAGCATCATAATTAAGATCAAATGTACAATTTTTTATACTGCTTTTAGAAAAATTAATAGGACCAAGCTAGGGGTGGATTGGAACAATTATAAATTTATTAGAAATTCTACATTAAATGAGGTTTAAGGAGTAAAGAAAATAATTTTCCAAAAACTTTCGTCAGCTTTCAGAAATCTTGAGAATTCTTCTCAAAAAAATAGTACCAATATCAATACCAAAATCTTACTGATCCTAATGTACTAATTTTTGCTATATTCGCTACATTTTTTCAAAATATTTCCTGTGTTAGTGTTTTTTAAGCAAGTTTATAAATACGATAATAGTAAATACAGTTACGGGATAAAGTTTTCAATTAGAATGGCTGAAGAGACTGAGACAAATCAAGCTTTAAGTTGCATTAAAACCCATGCAACGGAGACCAAAATTTCACCACTAATGTTAAAATATCAATAGGAAAAGAAATGGCGGAAAAAGAAATCCTACAAATCCAGATGATCTTCGTGTCATCAACGATCTTCCAGCAAAAATATTTGAGAGAGTTTTGTATACTCAGATTACTTTCACAATGATAATACCATTTCCACTGCATAGTGTGGGTCTGGAAAACATTTTGGAACTTCTGTGGCACTAACAAATTTTATCGGTGATATACGTAGAGAATGTGACTAAAATATGATCAGCATATTAGTACTGTTTGCTAATGACTTTTGACGCCATTAATTACAATTTGCTCTACTACTCGTCAGTGTCGTTTCAAAGCATATTCTATGATAATAAATATTCTGAACAAATTGCTTTACATTCTGGGGTGCTACAGGGTTCCATTTTAGTATCGCTACTCTATTAGTTTATACATTTGATATTCTGAACTCTCTTCTTTGTTGTATGATGTTGATAACTACGGGGAAGCTGAGGCTGATATAATTTGCATATTATAAATGACATTTCGAGTAGCCATAAAGTCATGTTAAAATCTACTTAATGACACAATTGTCCTGTAGTAAAGAATCTTAACATTTTTAATCAATTTAATAATATGTATATTACTAACTGAAAATGCCATATACTAACAAACATATATGAGTGCGGATTAGGTTATATATTGTGCATCTAACCAAAACTGTTTCACAAAAGTAATTGAGATAGATGATTAGTTGGTAAAAATTTCGTAAATGTACTCACATGCTGTGTTTTTTTTATGGGTTAGACGTGAAATATCTGGTTTAGCTTAAAAGCTACTATACTGGAGCTTTTAAGCTAGACTGCGCTAGAATTGTCCTGATCATTGCAATGTATTCTGTTGGTTATATTTATTTCAATTATTATTATTGTTATTAATTTTTCATATGTTTAACATCATTTACCTTAAAAACATGGAATTTTTCAAGAAGTAAATCGGTAAGGTATTCAGGTCTACAGGGTAACTAACCAGAAACGGCTAAAAAGAGACACAACGGACCTTAACAAACTTGGTCAAACCCTTCCTATCTGTGGTATGCCTAATTACTAAAAAAAAAACAAAAAATGTAAAATTCTCTAAAAGGTTAAACGCAATAATATCACTTCGTTTCATAAAAATGTAGTAAAATGATAAGTAGTAAATACAATTTAGTACTCATCAATTTAGTACTCATCAAAATTTAAAAAGACGCCTATGCGCCAGTATTTTGTTTGTTGTTCTTTGAAGATGCAATGATAAAATTTCCTAATTTTACGGCAGAGTACGAAGTAATTCCATAGGGATTCCATGCATTATGGCCTGTCCTCTTGAGGAATCACCGCGCACCTTTTTCGAGAACGCCCTGTATAAGATAAACCGCATCGAATGCTTATCAGAATCTGTTCTAATAATTTGTTTACCGGCTTTCTTATAACGTTCTTGTATTTGTATAGACAAACCGACTAAGTTACTTGATAAAAACTTGTCTTGGTGTACTTTATATAGCGAAACGCATCAATACCGCCAAGAGGAAGGTGAATGTTTAACAAGTCGGTGTTTCCGAAAGAAGCGTCAAGATGAGAATTTACCGGGAAGACGGGAGCTTCGTGGAGAACCTCGAGGACGTCGAATTCGGGTGGTTTTTAACGAACATCGCGATCGACGAAGGCATTCCTGGATCGGACCAACATAACGAGAATTTGAGGAAACGCTCGAGATTGGGTCCCCTGGAGGAAACTGTCGAGGAAGTTGGCGAAGAGGCCGTAAGTAACGTATTTCCTGAAATTACCCATTTGTTTAAATACGTCGGACTTGACTCTCGTATTACTGTCATCACATGGCGTCCGAATTAACGCGACAACTTTATATTCTCCACTAACTTGCAGATTATCCAGAGATTAGGTCCGTCCTCCGAAGCGCCCTCTATGGATATTAAAATTCAAACCGCAAGCGAGGCTATCGACTACGAAATGAATGCCGAGGGATTTATTGAATGCCACGACCCGGCTCCGGTCAACTTAAAAGTTCCCTCGAAAGAAGAACTGATGAATTTAATCAATCCGATCAATACGGAAGCGAAGGCCCTGCTCTCGGTCCTCTCATACAGCAAGTATAAAAGTTTAAACGAAAAAATCACCTCTAATGAAGTTTTTAAAACTCTGAACTTCCGCACGACAAACTCGAAGCATTTAATTAATGAAAACGGTGGCTGTATTACAAGACCGGAGTTTAGTTTTATGCTCAACGACGAGAGCGCGGACGAGGCTGAAGAAATGTACCAGGAAATTCGGAACTATCACGCGAGGAAGGAGAACAACATGCTATCGCTGATGGTCGATTTGATCGTCACCGATATGGATAGCGAAGTCGGCGAGATGACCGAATTGAACAATTCTATCAACGAAATGAATGGTCACGGGACAAACGGTGCGGAGACCAGCGATTTGGGGAACAGTATTCACAGCAGTTTGTCTTGCAAGGCCAATCGACGGGAAAAGTGCAATTACCTGGAGTTTCCCAACAGGTATGGTCTGTTCATAGATATAAGAAAGTGACCGATTGCTTTGGATGGGATTATCCAAGGGTGGTCATTAACATACAATGCAACAAGATTATTACCTAAAGTTTCGGAATTTAAATTCAGGTAAAATTGTGGTCCGTGATAGAAAATAATTTTATACCTACCTGTGTTTAATATTCTTTGGTTTGGTATACTACTTAGTTTAAGTTTATTGGTAATCATTCTTATTTCGTGTGTAATACAGCGTGTGTTGAATCGTGTGCGAATTATGCAAAATATGTGCGAGTCTAGTGTACCTCAGGAGATGCTGCCGCGCAAATGTAGAAAACACTATTCTATTGAGACTAAGGAAGTTATAAACAATCTTTATTTGACTCTCATTGAACGTGGTGCCAGCAAGCAAGCATATTTAGAAAAAACGGCCACATTGACGAAAATTCCAACATGTATGGAAAATTGTGAATAATCCCATTTCAGCGAGGAAAAAAAGAAGAGCGATGCTGACATTTTCTCGAGTGTAGATGAAAGTGATCAAGATATAATACGTAATATTTGCCAGTTATACGAGGAACAAAGCGTGCCTACATTAGATATCTTAATTAGGAGGCTTGAAAAAGATGAAACCGGTGTTATATGTGGCAGAACTGCCTTAAGGAAGTGTATTCAACACATGGGTTTTAGATTTAAAAAAATTGACAAAAGGCAAGTTTTAATGGAATCTTTTAGAATTCGGAAATGGCGACTGGAATATCTATAAAAAATTAGGATTTACAGAGAACAATAAAGGCCAATTATCTACTTGGACGAAACCTGGTTCGACACTTATGATACCCCGGAAAAGGGTTGGGTTTACTCAACTGATAAGTGTAAAACAAACAAAATAACTATTTTGCATGCTGGCTCTAAAGATGGTTGGATTCCAAATGGACTTTCTCTGCCTGCGAAAAATACTAAAGATTCTTCTCTGGATTACCATGAAGACAGCACCGCTGATTTATTTGAAAGTTGGTTTAAAAACCAACTAGTTCCAAACATTCCTCCTAATAGCGTCATTGTAATGGACAATGCAAGTTGTCACATATACATAAATGTTAAATGGCACAAATAAATAAATATTGTTTAGTATCTTTCCTAACAAAACCCCAAATAATTAAATTCTAAGCAAAGTACGGATTAATCACTTTCTGATATCTATGAACCAACCGACTTTAACTTTTGCCAAGGTACCGATAGAATAGTTTTTTTGTTTGCTTCCAATTTTTACTATTTTTTAATAACACCGGCTCTTGCTAAAAATGCATTAATTCCTTCTGATTTTAAAAGAGAAAATAAATATTTCCTTTTATTTGTTACTATTAAAATACAGGATTTTATGATCAGCATTGTGAAAGTAATAGGGATTTTTTTATGCATTTGTTTATAGATAGAAATAACGCATGCCAAATATCAAAACTCAAAACCCAATATTTAATAATAAATAATTCAAGTTGTGAAACCCGGCTATTCCTTTTAAACGACACTAAATGCGCAGGAATGGTCGTGACGTCATACCGCTGCTTTTCGATCGGTAAGGCGACATGACTCGTTTAAAGCGTGTTTGTATTTGATCTACGCCAGTTGGTATTTATGCTTAGTGTGCTTTACATGATAACAATGGAAGCAACACAAAAATAATGTTACAAATCGTGCCATCGTGTTTGAATCCAACCGTAAAACACCAGATAAACTTTTTGTTCGTGTACCAGAAAATAAAAGTCGTCCTTTTTTGTTAACATTATGTTCAGGTGTCACTTTAGCCTCAACCGTGCAAACATTTTTAACTCTTCGAACTTGCACGCGTCCTATTGCAATGGCTTCCTGATCTATATAAAATAAAGAACACTTTAAGTTATCGATGCCGATATACTTTTAAGTCAGTATTTAGGTTTCCACTAGTTAAAAAAAATATTCTTATTGTTTTTTTTTGTTAAATAATTTACATTTTATTTGATATACAATTTGAATTTTAAAAACTAGAAAATTGTAAGCTGATTACAATATTATATTGGTTAGTGGCTAAATTTTCTATGAACATACCTTTTAGCTTTAACACCGCGAACGTCAGCAAGAGAATAACTATCGGTGGTTTATATGTAAGATGTCACCATAAACATATCCTCTAAAGGTAAATTATCAGATTGACCTTTTAAAAAATCGACTTCGGTCATTTTTAAAACTTTATTTTTGATACTAAGCACAAGATGACTAAATTAAAATTAAAACCACCAAGACCAATGCGTTGTCGTTCTCTAATGACTTCTTTATGCTACCGTCCGGCTGGCGAGCGACGAGCAAATGACGCCACAATCGGCCACAGCGCGATTCAAAGAAGATTTAAATTTTACAATTTTTAATTGCTAATATTTGTTACATAGGACTACGAAATTATTTTTTTGTGAACTGTGGTTCTAATAACATTTTGTTCAAGTTCCCTATGAGTTAAAGATTTCAAAATTCTTATATCTATTTACCATCTGACTGTTCTTTGTATCTTCTTCTTTTAATGCCATCTGGTAACGGAGGTGGCAACCACTTTTGGCGGCCACGGGATGCGTGTTTGTCTCTTAAAACGTGAAACAATTCTTCTGCATGATAGTCTGTTGTAATTAGTAATTATTATATGGCCAAAATAAATTGTTTTTGTTGGTTTAATTGTTAATAGCAATCTCCTTTTTCGCCCTATTCTTCCCAAGACTTCCTAATGAGCAGTAGTTACTCCAGCCACTTATGAGGAAGCCTGTGATAAAGGCAAATTTCAAAAGGCTCTAGTTTCCTGATGGCTGATTTCTTGGAGCTAAATTCTGTTTTAAATCTTAGGAAGTATTTTTTTTTTAATGACTTTGATGTTGGTCTTAAGTTGTATGTTCCTAGATATTTATAATTTTCTACACCCTCCACGGGTTTTCCTTCTAACAACAGCTGATGTGTGTTAAAGTTTTTATAACCTACCATAAATTTAGCTTTTGCAGTATTTATTGTAAGTAATATTTTGATACTCTCGTTATCGGCGCTCTTCACCAGTAATTGCAGGTCATCCAAGTATTCCATGTGTATTATTAATTACTTAACTTAACACTTTCTTCTCTCGCCCAAAGAGGCGGTGAATATTGTCTGTGAAAATAAATTAAAGAGGGAAGGTGAGAGAACGCATCACAGCCTAACGCCTCATTGTATAGTTACTTCTTTCGTTTCTATTTCCTTTATTTTCATAGTAGCTGTTTAGTTCCAGTATATTTTTTAATGAGCCCTATCCAGTTGAATATTCTTTAAGTCATCCATTAATTTCGTATGCTGGACTCTGTCGAATGATTTTTTGTAGTTTATAACGTGACTCTTCTGGAAGATAGCAGAATAAAGTGTCTCTGGTTCCCTGAAGCGAAACTGTGAGTCATGTAATTGTTACTTTTTACAAAACTTCTGGATTCCTTCTGCGTCGGTTTTTGCTGAGTCGAAATTGCTGAGTTTTCGCCAATCATCCTGTTCGCTTCTTCAGAGCTTGACTGAAACTGGCTCGTATTTTACTCTGTACCTGCTTATATATTATTGGAGGAGAGCGGAGTTAAATGAGGGGCATAAACACCTTCTCGGATGACTGATTCCCAAATTGGTGACAGATAGAGACCTGAGTGGCGGTTAAGATTGTTAGGTTGTTTATTGATTTCTATAAACTCTCGGATTTTTCGTTGGTAGGATAACTGTTTACATGCAAGAATTTTACTTTTATCGAATAATATTTTATGTCCGGTTTCATGAGTGTGTTCGGCAACAGCTGATGAGTTTATTTGTCTTAGTCGCAAAGCTCTTTCGTATTCTTTGAGCCTATTTGATATTTTTCGTTCGGTCTCTCCAATGTATTCTTTTCCGCATATGCATAGAATGCTGTAAACTCCTGATATCTCAAATCGAATTTTGTCTTTGATGGACCGAAGATGTTGAGAGATTTTTGGACAAGTGGTGTTTATGCCCCTCATTTAGCTCCGCCCCCCTCAAACAATAAGCAGGTACAGAGTAAAATACGAGCCAGTTTCAGTCAAGCTCTGAAGAAGCCAACAGGATGATTGGCGAAACGGTAGCAATATCGACTAAGCAAAAACCGACGCAGGAGGAATCCAGAAGTTTTGTAAAAAGTATTACAGTAGCCTGTGGAAGTTTCTTTGAAACATGTAATTGTTGTTTTCATTTTCTACATGTTCCATTTTGTATTATTTTCAGTTATATTTTTATTTCACCTAAAATAAAAACAGTTGTAAATTACTAATTAAATGTCATGGGTTCCTGAAATATAAATAAAAGTCGGCAAATTACTATAATAAAAGTTTAACACTCTATTTTGAATTTAATTAGATATTGGCAACCTATTAACACGAACTTATTTGTTAATTGTTAAAGAACTATTATACTCACACAAACTAACTATAAAATGTTTACATACAAGAAAGTTTTTAATGATTTAATTGAATTTTATTTCTTCCTATTCGTTCCTCGAATAACTGGTAAAAAATGTTTCTTCTTTTGTGCATTATTTATTTCGCTTTGATGGAAGCAGAAGTTTGATATTCATTTTCGGACTAGCCCAGTTGTTCCGTTCTAAATTATTAATGATTTTCTTAAAATAGTTTTTTTCACAGCAGTCGTGTTTTAATAAACAATTATCAAATGTTTATATCAAAAAGATACTGCAACAACTCAGATATTCCTACAAAAGCATTGAATTTTTAGGTCAGATATTTTAAGCAGCATCGGATTAAGTGACGACATCGATCGGAGCCTTCAAACTTTTAGCCAAGAAAAATCGGAGATGCACCTCCAAATAGGAAGTATTAGGGAAAGTTTCGAAGTGAGTGAGCAATAATATTGAAATCGTAGTACCTCATATATATAAATAACATTTCTTAGGCCGATTTGGATATTTAATATAGAAATGTTTGCAAAATCAAAAAATAAATTTACAGGAATACGAAAAACGCGTAAACGAACTGATCCTGCAAGCCAACGCTTTTCAAAAAGATTTGAGGGAAACCGCCTACCTGGACAACCTCATAAACCTCCTCAACGGAAATCCCGAAGCGGTAAAAAACAAAAAATGGCCTTTCCAGATTTTTAGGAAATCAATCGAACCTATAGTCGACGATAACTTCATCGTGTAGGTTTTCGTTGCCCTCGGGATTAAACTGCGAATCGGCTAAGTTGAAGGACACGGGGTTAATCTGAGGTAAGTCCTTTAAACAAGCAAATCCATTTTATAGCGAATGCTACAAGTGGGTGTATCCTAATGTCGTATATAAAGTCGCTTAATATAATAATGTCGCCAATTTTCTTGGGCGCATAGTAAATTGAACAGGGTGGACCAGGATTTTGGAAAATAATCGAAACTAACCCGAACTATTACATAATTTATGAAAAAAATAAATTGCGAGGTACTTTTGTTCTAAATTCTAGTAATTCGTTTTGCATAAAATTTAAATTAATAGAAGTACTTACGGTATTGGCTTTCATTAAAAAAAATAGTCAAAATAGTTTTTTACATACTAATGGAAGAAAATGCGCATTTCCTACAAATATCAGCATGATAACGGATGGTATTCCACCAGAGTTAAACCTCTCCTTATTTTGGGAAATTGCTATAATTTTTTTATCCAAAATTAATGTAATTTTCTGTAAATATAAAATTTTCTACCAGCAATAGCGATTTTCAATGATGTTTATACCAAATTATCCCATCTTTTATAGCTTTTCATTTACGGTTAATATTTTACCAACGTTATCTTTTACATTTTTTGCCCTTAACATACCTTATACATAATCGAAAAAATTCCCGAAATAAAGGTTATAGCCTTGGATATTCCACCTTTTATGGTTCATGAGTTTTTCCAATAGAAAAAATGGTTTGCTAGATTTGTTTACTACAACTATATAGTAATAGTAAATGACGTCATCGCTACTAGATTGAGCACGAGAAATGGCGATTTTCATATGTTTTTTTAAATATCTCGAACAGCGTGTGTGATAGACGAAAACCATGAAAGCAAAAATTGTAACCAGTAACCAAGCAGCCATATTTTTCACAAATTTTGATTTACGGATAATCATTTACTCTCAAAAGGAACAATTTTCAGGGTCTTATAGATTCTTGTCCATAATGGAAAAAAAAAATGATTGAAATAAATATACCTCCGGATCTGAGATATTACTTATTTTCTTTAAACTAGAATAACGCAAAAAAAAATTAGAAAATATTGGGTCTACCAATACGAGAAATATAATTTTCGAAGGTCAGGGCGTATAATGTTAATTGTGATGACGCGAAGCAAGTGTGGTTTATGTTTTTGCAAATTTTAGTTATCGTACAAAGGTACTATGAAAATGGGTGATGGGTTAGGGCTTGTTATCGTGCTCTTCGAGAAGATTTTTGACAACATGAACGACCTTTCGAGCTCCACTCTCAGGCGCATAAATGGCAAGCTTGACCGGAATTACACTTGACTTGATCGTGAGCCACCGACAAGACGAAGAACTACAAGGAGTGTTGAAAATATCGCTGCGTTGTGCGCCGCTCTCAGCAACTGGACCTTACACCAATATCATCTTTTGAAGAACGATTTAGATCTACATCACTGTAAGGTGGTTCTAACTCACTTTTGCAGAAGAAAATGCTGATTTTGGTAAACAAATCATTTTTTCAGGTGAGGCCTATTTTTCGTTTAATGGCTTTGTGAACACTCAAAATTGCCGCTTCTGGTGTATGAATAACATCACGTCAAGTCAAATTTACTGTATAGTGTGCTTGGCAAGCCGGCCGAATTATCGGTACCTACTTTTTTGAGGCATACTCTAACAGTGAATGCAAAGCACTAACGCAAGATGATAAGCGGCTTTCTTTGGCTGGAGTAGTTTCAACAGCACGGTGCCACATGGCATACTGCCCGAGACATGAATTTATCCAGATAGCGTTTTGAGGGACGAATAATTAAATAAATATAATAAAGTCTTTGGTTACAATCCCCAAACTAGCGACGACTTAAAAACTAACATCCAACTAGTTATTCACGAAATTCATCCCAACTTGTCGGGAAAAGTTATTGAAAATTGGGTTAATCTGTCGCCGCAGCCGAGGTGGCCATATACCTAAATACCTATATTTTTTTCGATAGCATAATCGGTTTTTGAGTAATAATTTTCTCTTGCCCGCCGAGGTTCGACCATATATTTTGTGCTGACTGTTAAAAAAGAACAAAATTTTAACGAACTAGCTCAAAAAGTTTAGAAGACATATCCAAAAAATCCAGGAAAAGGGAACGTATAGACAAAAACTTTTTTTTTTGGACGCTGAGTCGTTCTCTACCAACGGCGGTATTATTGCCGCGATATAAAATTTGGATACGAGCGTAGATACTTTCGAAAAATTAGATTTTTTGATTGATTTTTCGAAAGTAATAAGTATATAAAATTAAAATTTCAATAATATTTAATACGAAAGTCTGCAGCACGGGAAATGGAATTTTTTTTTCTCTATCTCCATCAGAAAATTTCACATTTTCTTCCATATTATTGTAGTGGAAAAAGAACATTTTCGAAAATGGCAAGAAATCAAATTTACTACAAATTATTATTAATTTATGGACAAGGGACGTAGCTTTCTGTTTTCCAAAAATATTCACTTAATACCCCTTACGGATGCCATTGGTTAAGATTTTAAAAATTAATTTGCAAAACCTTTTTTTTTTCTTAGAACTTTAAACCTTGTATTGTGAAAACGAAGCAATTTTGAAGATTTTATGTACTTTGGCAATACAAAAGGGTTTCTTATCAGTTATTAGAGTTTGTCCCCGAAAACCGGGGCCACCCTGTGTTGTTGAATAGAATACAAAAGTGACTGCAAAGATTAAAATCAATCGTTGCTAGGCAAATGTTATATCGATACCCTAACCACGGCAACCAACGCACATTAGAGCTCAATTGATAATGACGTGAATGACGTGAACTCAAAATGGCGAAGAAAGGTCAACCGATTCAACTTCAAATCGAGGTCAACAATGACGAAGAATGGGATAAATTGCTTCAGAGAGATGGGTTGATCGGTGTGGTACATACCTACCACGACCAAGTTGCTATTTTTATGGGACGTTTTTGCAGTTGTTGATGTGTATTCCGATTGGTGTGGACCATGTTTGGGAATGCAGGCCAATTTGAAGAAACTCAAGCTGGAGATCGGAGGTGATATGCTACAGTTAGCAATTGTGAGTTACTTATACTCATATGAGGCGTTCAATTTTTCGTTTTGGAAAATATTGAATTGAATCGAATGATGTTGCTTATACACATCTCCCCTGATTTTGGTTGATTTGGTTAAATCAGGAAAGTAGTATAAGCCTCATCTCAAAGATTTTGGGAGCCTCTGTGTGTCATATTTCAACCTATTCAAGGCCAGACCAGTAGTTTTTCATTTGAGGTTTTGCCGGAGTGTGTATGGGAACTTCTAAGGTTAAATAATAATACTAAGTAATATTGGTAAGGTTCAATCTAATACCAGATGTCTGGCGAACCATATTAGATTTTGCTATGCCTATATCAAGCCCTTTGTGCCATAGTTGTGTATTAAATGTATCATCCGTAGGCTAAATCCGATGGAATAGCCCAGCTGGCCAGATTCAGAAACAAAAGCGAGCCTACCTGGATGTTTCTTTCAGTAAGCAGTCCCTTCCTCAATAGCAAGAATGAATTCAACATTTGTCGTTGTAGAAGGGAAAGATGGTGAATTTGATGTTTGGCGCGGACGCACCGAAATTGACTCGCTTAATCGTGGAAGAACTCAAAAAGGAGCAACTTACGTTGGATGGAAAAACTACAGATCGTACACCTATAGATATTACGGAACTGGCCGAGGAGGAGAAAATACGTTATGATGCTGCCGAAGCGATCAGAAGGGAGGCCAAGGAAAAGGAGGAGCGGAAAAAGGCGAAGGAATTGATGGAAAGACGTACCGCTGAGTGTGAGAACATCTGCAAAAATTTGCCCAACTACGGAACCGCCATCATCTTTCCTTGCGCCAGGGACAAGTACAAGGAAGTTATCGGAGAACTGGTCGATGAAGCCGGATTGGTGATATCGCAAACGGAGAAGGTAACTGAGTATTTGGTTTCCTATAGTTGAGGGGAAAATTTGGGTCGTCTCTCAGGTTCGGTTTACAGATGAACTTTTGAACGAACTTTGTTATTTCACCAGTCGAGAACAAGAATTTTCGGATGTAGATATAACAGAACTTCTTACGAAAGAAAGTTTGGTGTTACTTTTTAAAATTAGTCATAAGTCCGATATTGAGGACATAGACGGGGCCATTCTCTCGTTGGTATATGGAGACAGCCAAAAACTCCCTGGCTCGCCCGACAGTGTCGCACAGAATTTAATGGTGGAAGTAGAGGAAGGTTATCAAAGGTTATTTGTCTGCTGGCAGTTGTAAACTTCTTGCAAAACTTATAGGCCCGGAGGAACTAGCCGGAATATGGGCTCCAGACGACCCATTCGTCCGGGCTACAAGTTTGAAACTATTTTTTACAAAGTTATCCCAAGATTACACCATTCCTGAGCCCGAACCCATCCCTGAGCATTTGGCAATCATCTTCGGCTATGATAAAAAGGAGGACGTATTCCAAGTCGTCGGGGAATATCAAGATGAAGTTATGCGGTATGGGTTTTTCACTACGGAAAAACCGGATAATACTCAACTGGTAGCTAAAAGTGTCAGAAGGTTGGAAAAGATGGACCCCAGTGAACGCTCATTGTGAGTCGAATATTGTATCCATATCCCATCACCGCACACCACTTAATTTGAAGCAATTTGGAAAATTTTTGTACTCAGCTTGTCAAAAATATCAACTATGGATTTTTTGCGCATTGATGGACTCTAAGTTTAATATTTGGTTATTGCCCGTATTGTCTAGCTCCGAAAAAATTGTCCTCCAAGTTACGAAGCGTAAAAGCGAATGCACTCTGGCCTTCGCTCAGCTTGGTCCCATTTATATGTCTCCGAATACGCACGAAGGCCAGCTGGAGTGCGTAAAGTTCTTTGGCGAGGATTACGATGAATTGTCGGTGACAGACGAGGAGGAGCCTGATGAAATTTCTCCAACGCCCGAAGATTCTCCGGAGGAACCACCAGACGACGATCAAGATCCTGCCGAAGAAACAGTAGAGGAACTAGACGATGAAGCCTAGCTTGTTCGTTGTTAAATTGAAAATAAATAATCAGTTTCGAAATTTGTTTAAAGATATGCCGCATTTTAATGAATCTTCGAGACTAATAATTATATTTCTTAGGTTAAGATAACCGTGGAAATGCTTGAAGAGCTTTTGTATTTCGCGAACTACAAATTCCCAGAGAAGACGACAGAAGATATCGTCGCGAATAAGCTGTCTTTCGCGCTCCTTTTCAAAAGAAGCTCCGATGGGCTCACGGGTTGCATAGACGACGTGGTCTTGCAATTGGTGTACGGTAACTCGAGGCGACCGCCTGGGGACGATAACTCCCCTAGCCAAAAACTTTCTAAGCCAGGTGCGGAACAAAATTTGCCTGAAGAGGAAGCCCAAGACAATGTTGTTTTGGGAATATGGGCGCCTGGCAATTGTTTGGCCAGGGCTATGATATTAAAAGTGCTTTTCCCAACGATTTCCTCCCCTTTCCTACTGCCCGATGTCAAAGAGGTCCCCGTTCACGTTGCTATGGCGTTCGACGCATTCAAGGGTACTACTTGCGAAGATCTAAGTGTAATTTTTACCATCGCTGCTTTTTAGCCAAAGACGTGATGGAGTTGTCCGATAAGTATCCCGAGCACGTCTTGAGTTACGGATATTTTTCCAGTGACGTAGTGGGGGAAGCGAAACTGATCGCCAAAACGACCGATAAGTTCGAAAGTCGCACCGCTTCGGCTACATAGTGCGTACCTAGTGTTCTAATAAATGCTACGAGATACGGTATTGCGGTATGCGGTATATAATTTTTTTTAAAAAATTGTCAGCAAATCGCTGCCAATTAATTTCTGAAAGGGCTACTAAGGGACGTAATCGCCATCTCCATACCATAGGGTGGATACTATTGTAAAGTTTCAAATTCAATTTTTTTTATTTATCACTTTTGGCATAATTATTAAATTTGGTTTTGAATAATTCAATAGATTCAACTAAGAGTCTCAATGAGAACCTCGTCTTAGTATCTTCATATTTACCTAAAATATGAATAAAGGAATCAAAAATTTTTAAAAAAGTTATCCAAAATTTAGCAAATTGAACGCTATATTGTAATTAAATATGCCAAATGATATTTAAAATCGAAATAAAATTCAAAATATTTTTTTAGTATTTTAATAATATTCGAAGGGCACAAAATTAATCGATAGCCTGACATTACTAAGACCTAAGCTGGGATAAATAAGATAGGCAACCAAATTAAGTTAAAATATCTAAAATAAAGAAATAATAATAACAATAGTATGGATGCTATATGTATATATTTTTTTCGATTTTTGACCCAAAGCGGCTATGCTGACTTTTTCTAAACCCGATATGTGAATACCTGCCGAAGAGGGACGAATAGAAGACAGGTTGATACCTTTTTTGTAGAAAAAGATTTAGAGTATCGATATAATCAAACACCCCGATAATATAAACGGTGACACAGGTTTCTACCTGTATTCCATTTGGGATTCGGGCTTCCGTGAAGCAACTAGACCTTCCCCTGCCATTCGACCTTGCCTGGCAAGTATTTAAGGTTTGCGCAGACCAATAATCAAATCAGTTTCAGCCAGCCCTCTGAAAAAGCGAGCAGTCAGCGAGATAGAATCTACATCTTAAGCAGGACAAATCTAGAAAATGTATTCCTACCAGTTCCACAGTTACTTAAAAAAAAACAATTTGGAATAAACCTTAATATTTTTTTATTATTATTTTGTTACTAAAAATTGACTGGTCGTTTTTATCTATGGAGAAGAAGTTCAGCTTATTTCATTGACTGTAAATTTCTTAGAATTCTGTAGATGTTTAAGATAATCTCTATTTGCATAGATAGATAGATATGCTATTTCGTAGACCAGAGTACTTAATATAATTTTGAAAACATTTTGTCACAACTCCATATACCGTTATACCATTACAATTGGGGTGTTTTTTATGCTGTTTGTATTAGATTATGTGTAAGAGGCATTGCAACATCCATTACCAATTCTTGTTTTTTTTATTTTTAATTACAATATTTGGATATGTCTGTTTGTATATGATTCTTTCTTGACTTTCTAGAATAACGTTGGGATTATTTCATTTATCCGATAATCGTTATTCTCCAGAAAATACTACTGCATTTTTCACTGGGGCCTCGCATTGTCCTCGACCACCCTGATAATCGCTCAACTGCAGAAAGCATCTGAATTTTACCATCATGCACTTGGTTAATCTGTCGAACTTTTCCAAATCAGTGCTGTTCCATTTGACCACTCCAAATGAGTTTATATTCTTTTTTGAATTAAGTATTTAGGAATTTCATCAGCCGTTTTCATATCTTTCTACCAGATATTTTTTAAGCTATGTTTATTTTAAGCCTTGTTCCAATCGGAACCTCACTTTCATCTAATGGTAATTCTGATATACCGGCAATAACCCCATTATTGTTTGTTAGTTTCCCCCGTTTTTATTATTATTATTATTATTATTATTATTGTTGTTATTATTATTACTATTATTATTATCATTATTATTATTGTTGTTATTATTATTATTATTAGTCACGCTTGTTTCGTGTTGTCACTTAAGAGCCGGCAGACGGTCGCCTGCAAAGCGCTTAAAGTCTATTGGTCGGTCAAGTTAATGTTTAAAACCTTTCTCATGATGTTGCATGAAGACAGAAACACAGCCTTCTAGAGTTGCCCGAACAGGCAAACGGAAAAATTCAATTTTTCCAGCTTGAGATAGTTCGGACAGCACGCACTCTTCAGGTTTTTTTGACGTCCTCTGCCAGAGGTAAGTATTTTTCAACTTTCTCTCGGTATTTTTTATACAGATTTGCAGGTGATGGAACAGCAACGTCAATAAAAGCATCCTCCTTCTTTTCCTTATTGTAAATTGCGATGTAGGGTGTGTTATGGTGTCTTGGTTTATCCGTCAGGACTTCTCGATCCCACTAAAGCGAGCATTCTCCAGAACTAAGTCAGGAGCATATATTTATGGTACCGTTTTTTGCATCAATCTATCTATGACAGATTTGGCTACGTTGTTGTGTCTGGTTGCATATTCTCGGGGCGCCAGAGTTTCGCATCCACTAAAGATGTGCTCGATATTCTCGTGTGCTCCGCCACACATGTGGGACTGTGTATCTGTTACTCTGTCATCTTTGACAATATATTTCAGATGGTATTTGGTTGCTACAACTTGGTCTTGAATGGCGCAGACAAAGCCATCGGTCATTCAACTGGTTGATGTATCTGCCGTGAAGCTCTTTTTGTTTCCATCTGCCTAAAAGTTCGGGGATGTTAAAATCTGCATCGCATTTATATCCTGAATTCTTGAGCTTTAATGGCGTAAAGTTAGTGTTTAATTAATATTATTATTATTATTATTATTATTATTATTATTATTATTATTATTATTATTATTATATTACATCCTTACTCGGTTTTCAAAGATTAAGTATTATCACCTTCATTAAACATTAAGTTGAATCACTAATTCGGTGACTACTCAATTTTTGGACACTAATGTTATTAATTATTTAGTTATTTATTGCAAAGGGCGTTAAATAAATAAGATTTTTATTGATTTCAGCATTAAAACTACTCTCTCTTACCGTGGTGTAGATATGAAAATTACGCCCTCTGTTGGCCATTTCAGAAACTGGAAAATGATTTGCAGCATCTTGTCTAGCCGGTTTACTTAACAATTTTTTGCCAATTTCCTAGCACCACCAGTTTTCCTTATACCCTACCTCGTTGCCCTCACTGGGAGACTCGGTATATACCGTAAGTTGCCGTCTGAAAAGTGTGACTTGACTTTTTCTGCAGCGAAGAAAAATTCGTTATTCAGCTGGCGAAAATCGACCCGGAAGTTTTTGCGGCCTTCGAGGATTTGGGATATACTTACATGAGCAAAGATGTTGAAATAGGCGAAAGCGATTGTAATTATTTCTTTCCTGACGATTACAATACACCCGAGGCAGAGATAATCACGTATCTGAAGAAGAAGTCCAAGAAGAAAGGTAAGAATGGCGACAACGCACAAAATATTTTGGGTATAACTTTTTCCCAACAAATTTAAAATCCAAAAACAATGTATTTTCATTTAGACTTGTGTCGAGAAGCGAAGAGAGGAAATAAAAACTGTTATTATAAATTATAGCCACAGTAAAAAAAGTAATTTAACTAATAAACGGTTTGACCTATCAAACTATCTTTTACAATATATTTAAATTTATTGTCGCATTATTGCCATCCCTTTCATTGATATTGGAAAATATAGGGTTATTGCAGCAAACAATTTATGACTAGGAATTTCCCTAGCAAAATAGCTTTAGGATTAAGTTTAATATTCATTATACAGTTAAAAATAAAGACATGAAAGAATACATCGTTCCAAGGATTCGCTTTTGCAATATTTCACCAGAGCGTGATGAGTGACATATAATGCCATAGATCAGGGAAGAATTCATATATGCAAAATAATCTGAACTTAAAAGATATCTTAGCATCACGTAGGAGTAAGTAGAATTTTTTTTTAATATGAAACAATTTGATTGATCCGGTTTAGGCAAGAATGAAAATAAATATACTGCCTAATGAATGATCTTATCGTGTGCAAGATGTAAAAACAGAACTTCCGATTGTAATTTGTGTTTCAAACAAGTCCATATTTGAAGGAAATCATTATGAAAATTAACAAGAATATTAGGTTTTCGCTAAATAGGACTATTTCCAGAGATTTTTATGTGAAGTGCCACATATAGTGGATGATCGTGTTCAATTTTCAAAATGAAAATTGAGAAAAGTGGAATTTTTAGATGAAACGTGGATGTTTTCTAATGGAAGTGGTTCAAGATCTTACCAAAATGAGTATGTAAAATTTGTTAAGACGAACGGTTCATTGTTTTGCAACTATGTAATATGCTTACTAATATCACAATTTTAGAATTCTCTAGGTTTTTTGATTGGATTCATAAAATTAGTGACCTTTGGACCCGCATGATGAGAAGGGATTTATCTATAACCTTATTCTATCAGTATTCAATGTACTTCATACTACAAAATCAAAAGCAGATGCGGCATAGTTAACAAAAGAGATAGGTAAACGTCAGCAAAAAGTGGGAAAATATCATTAATAAATCCTATAAACTAAAGAGCAACTAACAAGATATTCTTAGATATAACTATTAGTTCTATCCTTGAGCTTTACTACTAGCATACTAACTAACATTTATAACTTCAAAAGCTCGCTGTAAATAAATAATGCCCTACATTTCGATTGTGGTCTAAAATGATACATTGAGCGTCCTTATATGAAGCTTCAATTCCATATTTGAGAAAAAGAAAGATAACAGACATCTAAAAAGCGTTCAAAAAGATTTTGGAAAACACGAACAGCAGGACCACTATAAGTAGAAATTAACCTACGATCGCTCTTTTTCGGCCTAAGGAATCATTACTATTAAATTTATGAAATTCAATGTACGGGGGTTTCTAATTAGAACAGATCCAATAATTAAGCTACTAAACTTTATTATTTTAAAAATAATAAGTTATGTTTTTATTCCGTTTTTAAATTGATATTAAAAGTATCGTTCATATAACATACCCCACACCCAAATTCACCCTAGTTTTTCCAGGAATTATAAAAAACGAAAATATTTAATGATGTAATCAATAAACTGGAATTTAATTTATGAACGACATATTTAAAAATTACAAATTGTGCTTATTTTAATAAGTGTTCAAACTGAAGTTTTTGTACTTGACAATGTCCTAAGCGGTCTGAAAATTCTCGGTATTTTTGAAAGCAGGTGTTATACCACTAATTTCGACTCTTAAAATTTCAAGTATTTACACGTTACAGTTTTTTGTCATTCTAGCCAAGGCTAAGAGCGAAGGCCAAGAGAATTTCGGTATCTAAAATACTTTTTTACAATTTTACTAGCAATCCAAAAGTAGAATAAAAACATTTAAAATAAAAAAGATTGTAGATTAACAAAAAAACGAGTAAGTCAAACATATACTTTAAAGTAGGGTAAAAAGAACTATTTTTCTGTGAAACAGGTAAGATTATATTGGGCATTTCATCAACAGGAACTGGAGAGAAATAGAGGCTATTGGAGACAAATATAGTAGGCAACTAAGTTCGGTCCCACACATGACGGAATAAAGAAGGAATTTCCGAGCAGAAAAATACGCTTCCGCTTTAATTAACCCACATCCAGAGCGATATAGATTCCGCTTCCCCTTTTGTCATTTTCCCTTCTCGCTAAGAAACAAATACGAGTACAGTAATTTACAGATAAAGAATATAGATTTTAACGTAAACATATCTTCTTTTTTCTTCTTCAAGTGACTATTCGTTCCACACACTGGAGATATTGCGAATTTGTTGAATAATGCAGTGTGGTTTTGGAAAACCATATTCTTAAGTTCTTCAACCATGATATCCTTGCCTCACGTGTCTCTCTTGTCCTAGATTTTTCCCTAGAGGATATCTTTAAGGCAATGTATTTGTTTCCGTTTCGCAGTATATAGCTCATATATTCAAGTTTTTTTTGTTTGTGTTTATCACATCTCTTCCTTCACTCATTCTTTCTACACGAGTAATAATTAACAATATTGATAAAACAATCAATACGGGTATTCCCTCTCGCTTTTATGACTGCTTGTAATCGACGAGGCATGCAATTAAATTACGGATTACGCTCTGGTCCATGTTGTTCCATTCCTGTAACTCCTGTAACTCTCTCAGCATCGTCCCATGTCATCCCACACATGTTCAAGGGACTGAGTGCTGGCCGATCAAACCGACTAATTCACGCCTCATTTAGAGATTGACTGAAAATTCTGGAGGTGTAATGGTAATCATTAAGGCCATAGTTGTCAGAGAGCCATTCTGTATAAGGACCAACTCTGTAGGTGCCAGCCAAACCATAACCGAACCGCCATCATGTGGAAGTCTTTCATCAATCATCATGTATCAAAAACGGGATTTATCGGAAAACATACCTCGCTCATTCTAGTCTAAGAGATTTCGGGCAAAAACTTGCTATTCGATAGCATCGGTGCAATGGCGGCCCTGTATCCATTCTCCGAAAAGACAATCCATTAACACGACGCCTTCGTCTAAGAGTCCATTCGATAACATTAAGATTTCTAACCTATTGAAGTTGATTTCGAGGCCAAATAGCAGAAGCTGTCCTATTTCGCAAACCTGTGGACACCAAAAATCGTTCATCCCTTTAGCGAGTGATCTTCCACGGCATCCTGGTCTTCTAGTGATGAAGCCAGTCCGACGTTGCGTTGCTATACATTTTGTACAACACATAGACCCCTTACCAACAATTCTTGCAGTTTCCCGTTTTCCTTGACCATCTTATATGAATGCTACAATTCTAGCTACAACAATAGGATCTAAAGGCAGTTAGATACACCTTAGATCTGAAATACACCAAACAATCAAAATTTGTATAGAGATAAATCAACAATAAACTGGATAGTACCTAACCCACTACATTTTAATTAGGCCGAACTTACGTTATTTCATAAAAATTCCAAACTACGCTTCCAATACTTACCTAATAGACCGACGATTCGGTGATAAACTTTTTGTTGCAAATTATTTGAAATTTCTTGAGTGACGTAAATTTTCAAATTCTTAAGGTCTTTTTGGGTTACTTCTGTCAGTGTCAATGTCAATTTGGACATCTTAATAAAGTTTGTTTTGTTTTTTATTCAACATTTAATCTTTTGAGACCCTCATTGCTCGTTAATTATAGTTCCCAAATAAGTAAATTTGGACACTCTTTCCACTAGACTTTCTGATAACCAGTTGACACTTTCGGATTGCCTATCTACTTATTATCTTGGACTTTGTTTACTGACATGACATGAAGTAAACTACAATCGGTTTACTTACGTAGCAGCATCGTATTTTTTCCTTCTTGGTCGAAGCTTACCACTTTTTTCCCCATCAACTCACCAATTTTCCAGCACTATTTTTCCTTGTTCTGTCTTTATATTCGTCCACCCTCTTATCCCAAACACTTGGACGATTTCATTTATTTTTATTCGAGTTAAAAAAAAAATTCCTCTGACGTCCGGTATTTTTACGTTTTTGCTGTTTTAGGAAGACTGGGGAAATTTCCAATCAATTCGGACACAGTTAAAAACGACGTACCGGCCGAAAACGTTAACTCAACGGTCGATGCCGGACGCGGCGAAGACACGCTGATTAACGGAGAGGAAATCAACGACGAAGAGCGCGATAGCGACGACGAACACGAGATCGAAGACGAGAAAAAGGCAAAATCGATTGAGAAGGAGGAACTAGACAGCATTGACAAAGCCACGTCTCCTATAAACCAAGTCTAGGTATAGTTTTCGCGTATATATGAGCGTCCAAAGAACTAGATAAAGAATGTTCTCTTTTATTAGTGCAAATTTTTTAGTTGTGCAGCAGTGGCTAAACAACCACAACTAACCACTATTACCATTGGTAACAGTTTAAAATGAGAATAAATTAATTTTTCAAAAAAACTTCCACAGGCTACTGTAATACTTTTTACAAAACTTCTGGATTCCTCCTGCGTCTGTCGAACTTGCTGACGTTTCGCCAGTCATCCTGTTGGCTTCTTCAGAGCTTGACTGAAGCTGTCTGAAACGTCAGCAAGTTCGACTCAGCAAAAACAGACGCAGGAGAAATCCAGAAGTTTTGTAAAAATAGAATAAATTAATATTTTATGACTACTGTGAAATAATTCATTTTATTTGTAACTCTATAGTAATCAACTTTACTACTAGGCAATTGAAGGCAATTATGATTGATAAAATTAAATCAGAAATTGCAGAACCAAGGTTTGTAGCTGTTATATTGCATGAAAGCACCGATGTTTCAAACCAATCGCAACTTTCGGCGTTATTTAGATATGTTGGTGGAAAGTTTTTGAAATTTGTCGAAGAGATCCATGCCCATAGAGCAAATTTGGTTTTACAGCAATCAGTGGAATATATTAAAGAGTGTAAATTTCTTTTTCCAAACATTATTAGCGCTTGCTGTATTTTTTTTAAATGCTCACAAATGGCTGTTGATAACTTAGTACAAAAAAGTTTACCCAAAGTAGGAATAACTAGGTAATAATTTTGAAAGTCTGATCAAAACAAGAAATTCTTTTAAATGACGATGTACCCACATTCGACAAGAGGCAACGAATTACAAACTTGAACAATGATAAAGAGACGTCTTATCGACGACTATTTTTTGAAATTTTTGACACCATAACAGATTTTCCTACTTCAAACATCTAGAATGTTGGGCACTATATGATTTTGATCAAAATTATGCACAAAAATGGAGTTTTCAACAAAAATTCCTGCTACAAGTGCATCATTAAAAGTTGTCATGTCGTCACTTTTTTTAAATTTCTAAATGATTTAATTCGACGATTGTGTTGTTAACATTTTTGTAAATAATGGAAATCGCCGAATTTACTTGAAATATAAACAGTAATAAAGTATGCATATAGTTTTAAAGATATGTTTTTCTTTGTTCATTGGCTTTTGTTCTGTGTGTAGTAGAATGGTATATTCTTTTATTGTTTGTTGGTAATTTATAATTATTAAACATTGTTCGAAAATAGTGATTTATTTTATTGTGTATTGAATTAGTCATAGTATAAACGACAGGTATATCAAGTGTCAAGCAATTTGAAGCAAGCAAGCTGAAATAAAATATCTAAACTAAGAAAAAACATATTTGGAAGGTTCAAAATAAACTTTTTTTAAATAAGATTTTTTACATTGTTTTACACTGTTATGTTAATAGAACATTAAAGAACAACAATTTTGTATTAATAAATATAATATTATAAGAAAATAAATAACGTCCGAGAAGTATCTTAGATATTTTTTAAGACTACTACTACTTGTACTATTACTACTTGTAGAGTCGTCTGTAAACACTGGTTCGCTCTGTGGAACAAAAATGCTTCTACGGAGTTCGAAGAACATTTATAGTCGTCTCGTGAATGGAGCCGTGCTGTTATTTTAGAATAATTATGATAATTACTGACGTCCGACACATAATTTGCTTTAATAAGGTTGAGACTTGGAATGCTGATAACATCGTTAAATTCGTACGTGAATTGCATATTTGCCGATCAAATGGATTGAGGAAAATGTTGATTTATGGAAATCTGTCAAATATACCGTCTGCAACACGTTCATTGATTATGAAATGAAATAAACCCTCCAGCTTTTGCTTTTTTTGATATAATGCATGATCAAGCTTGGGTGCCAAAATATGGCCCTGTACCGGATAGCCAATTAAGAATTGGAGTGAGTGTATAAAATTTTTAGAATATATGCATCGAAATGAACAAAAAATGAATATATTAATTTTTATTATATGCAAAATTATGATCATTAATGTTATTTTATTTCTTTATAATTAAACCCGTTCTTCCTATAATTATTTACCAATACCACAGACCCATTTGAATGACGATTATATCAGTGAATGTATTCGTATTGTTTTGCAAAAATGTACCCAAAAACCAATGGTCGTAGAAAAAATATAATACGCAACTTGTTAAGGTTTTCAAACGACGGGTCTCGTTTTCAAAAACACTTTTTATTATTTTACAAACAGGAGTAAGAGCTTTCCATCAAGCCGTTACAAGGAGAATTCCCTACAAAGTACATTGTACACATATTTATAACGTTGTTATGCGAACGTCGCGTTGCAGATACTAGGAATGCTGAAGCCTAGCATTTCTTGTAGCCAGCAGCATATTCTATCACATAATGAACACGTTTGGAAACTTTTTAAGTCACTCGTTTATTAAGCACTCGCTCCGTTGCGCTATGCGCGTGTCAAACATGTGAGTCAAATGCTTTACCACACTTGTTGCATAATATACTATTCTCTTCTGTAAAATACCTTTTTCTACTCCCGTCTGTAAAATACCAATTAAGCGTGCGGGAAGCGTCACTTTACCACGTCAGTTTCATTTCCCATGAATCCGAGCCACTTCGGACATTTCCGGGATTTTACCGCACGGATAAAAGTGGGGGTATAAAAGAGATATTGCGAGTATTGAAAAATATCTAAACAAATGTTAAACATCTTTTTGGATGTAATGGTGATGATGGGTTCGGTATCTTTCAATGGGACCTAAACGAAGATAAAGTGACGTTTCCAACTATACTGCCAGAGGCTTAAAGAAGGCATAAAATATCTAAACAACTGTTAAACATCGTTTTTTATTTAATGGTGATAATGATGGGTTCATTATCATTCAATGGCACTTGAACAAAAATAAAGGTATTAGGTGAACGACAGCTATGCCAAAATTTTCCTCAAGTACTAACATCGTTACAAAGAACACGCAACCACAAAATTCGATGTCACCATTCAATTCTATTGTCATAAACATACGGGGGTGTGAAGGTGCTTTAACTTTCTTGTGCACAATCTAGCACACTCCGAAGCCAACACCGCACTGTGGGTGCCTGTGAATGTCTTCCCAAATACGAAATTTGAAAGCCTAAAGGCTTACAATAACTGACATACTTTCCTCCGAGCTTCCCTCCATTCAACGGGTGAAATTAGCTAATATGAAATGGTGAATAGCAATAACAAATATTTATTCACATACATAGTATGCAACACGTTTGGTAAAGAGTTTAAGTCACTGGTCACTCGCTCGTGCCAAAAAACTCGTGACTCAAATACCGTTCACCACACTTGTTGCATAATATACCATTTCTTGATAGGACCGAGTGTCCTTCTCTGTTGGCGACCCAGTACAATTTGCAGTGATTAACATAATACAGAATTTATTTCAAATTGATAGAAGTTGTATTTTTTCTCACCGAGGGAAAAATATGCAAATTTTGCAAACCTCTTTCAACATTTTATTGTATGATAAAGCTAATGTTATCATGAAGAATTATTGCAGCACTATTAGGAGTATTTATCTATGTTCATTACCCACCTGAAACATTGGTACAATTTTTAGAAACCCACTTAAATAATTATCCCGTTGATGTCGAGTAGTTCATAGAACAATTGCTGCGTTTTCCGAGTTGAGACTTTCAGCAGAAAGCAAAATATTTAATTATTGAAATAAATTTTAGCCACCGATAGACAAGAAGGGGCAGATCCTATAAAAAAAAAGTTCTTCAAAAATGTAAAATTAAATACAACATTTTTTGTCAAGGTCGGTAATGATAACAAACAACGCAATTTCGTTTACAGAAATGTAAACAAAAATTTGCACAAATTTTCCGATGTAGGTTTCCATCTGATAAGACTAATTACTCCTATGGTAAGTTAACTAATGGCAAAATTATCGCCGAACCCAATTTTTTTCCTCAGGTGTATTTTGGCTGACGTGTGAATTTAACTTAACTTTAGATTTTTTATGCATCTAGGTATGAATAAAAAGACACGTAGTTGACGACTAAAAAAAACTATACGGAAAGAAAGCTTGCAACCCAGCTCATCAGTATAATAATAATAGTAATGTTTATTGCCATTGACTTTTAACAAAAGTATCGGATAATGTCAACAAGTAAAAAAAATACATTAGAACACCAAAATACAAACTTTAAAAACAGATACGTACAAACACACAAAGTATATCACATTGAGAGATCAGCATTACTACAATCAAAGTATTCATCGATAGAATAAAAAACATTCTTATTTAAAATAAGCTTTCATTTTTGCTTAAATAAATGAACAGGGAATATCTGTTTGACGGACAAAGGCAACTTATCATACAGTTTTATTGGTAAAATTATAGGGCTGTTAGCTACTTTGGCTTTGACTTTTGACTTGGCACCTGCAAATTACGATTAGCTCTAAAATTGTAAACTCCATTAATTCTGGTCATGCAATAATTTGATAGATTACTCTTTATGTTAATTATGCTATTTAATAAAATGAGAGAGGGAAACGTTAAAATATTTAATTTTGGGTTTTACAAGAGTGACCACGAGACTTCCCCAACATTGTTCGAACAATACGTTTTTGTTGGACGAAAACTTCACTAGCTCTGGAAGAGTTTCCCCAGCATATAATAGCGTAAGATAAGCAAGATTGAACATATCCGAAATAATACAATAGTAAGAGCTGAAGATCCACATTCGCCCGCAGTCGCCAAATAACAACATAGCCATTTTGTTTAATACGTAGTCAATTTAACCTGTCCAGGACAAATTACTGTCTATGAAACAACCCAAATACTTGACAACGTTAGTCTGATTAATCGATTTGCAGTGCATTCTAACCAATAAGCTCTAATCCCGAGAACAACATGATATCAGTCTTTGTCCCGTTCAAACAAATACCGTTATGCTCACAATATCGAGTCATACCACTTACTGCCCTAGTGGCCAAGAACTTGAGATATTGCAGCCTCTGAGATGACACTGCCACAGCAGTATCATCTGCATATAAGGAAACATAATTGTCTGGGAAATAATCAGATATATCATTAATAAATATTATAAATAATATAGGTCCCAGTATGCTTCCCTGTGGGACACCGCTTGTGAGTTCTTTAGATGAGCATCTAATCACAGAAGTATCACTTCTAAGCACAACTCTTGGTCACGACCCTTCAAAAATGACTCAATCCAGGCGTAACTATTCCCCCGTATACCGCAATTGTTTAACTTATTCAACGACAAATTTATATCAAGCACATCAAAAGCTCGCTTGAAATCAAAGAAGATAAATAATGTTTTATTATTCTGATTTAGGTTCGAAACTATTTGATTATATAAAGAAACTAAACAGTCTTGAGTAAATGATCCATTGCGAAAACCAAACTGAGAATTCGAGAAGAATTGCTCCTTCTTCAGAAATGGATCGGGCCGCACGTAAAAACACTTTCCGAATACTTTGGACAGTAATTAGAAATTAAATGAGTATTGTTCTTCTTGTGTATAGGCACAACAATGGAGTGTTTTAAGGCTGAGGGAAATACACCTTCTAAAAAAGACAGATTAATCAAAAAAGGAACAAGTTGAACTATAAAATCTATAACACGTTTTATTAATGAACAGGGTATTTCATCGCACCCAGTTGAATCCTTTTTTGTATCTGACGAAAGGTGTTAAGAATAGACTTCGACTTGAAGATTAAGTATATGCCTGTGAAAATTATCGGCATTTATTAATAGTATCATTGTCCAAACGGCTTGGCGTAACAAATATCTGCTAAAACGTGCCACGTGGACACCATATGCGAAAAGAAAACCTCAACTTGCGAATTGAATTTTATTGATTGTTGGATTAATAAATATATACAAATTGGCCCGTAAAATATTCGCATCCTACCTAATCCTAATTATCACGTTTTTATAAATAAGTGCCTTAACCTACTAAGTACATTTTGCATGATTATGAAAATGTCGTTAACCATTAACCTAACACAGCCTTTTTTTAATACAGGATATTTTTAGCGTATCGCCCATCGAAAATAAAAATGACGTACTGACCACGGAAATTTACCTCGGCCAATTTTTTTCTTTGCTTTACATCAGCCGTTTCTGCGCGAGGCAGAAATAGTTATTTCTCCATTCGCCAGTTGGCTAAAAGGATTGCCTCAAACGCCAGAGTTGCAGAATAATATAATTGAATTACTCGAAACCAATCGCGCGGGCAGCGCGCTAAACCTATTTATTTTTCTCGGCATTTTTTTACGTTAAAAACAATTACGGATAAAGTGCACCGGGCGTGTTTCAAAAATAAGCCCCGCGATTCTGGTGTCGCAAATAGGACAACTCCTCAATCGTGACGGAAAAAATGCTATTTGCTTACGGAACACAGAAATCTTAATATTTAAAAGCATCTGCGCACCAAGACTCTCAAAAGTCAGATTCAAGTCATTCGATATACCTACAGTTCATTTCACGAAGGTCCTTGCTTACGTTATCAAATGCCTAGCCTTCTTTAACTGTCTTATACAAACTAAAAAGATGGCAGTCGTTGGACAACCCTTGTGAAACGAACTTTACAAATAATATGCTATAATTAATCAATGATGGAAGACATTTTAGTCCTTACTTAAAACTCGACACCTCTAGAGGTAGTTTAAAGAAGCTACATTATAGGACGAATGTTTGCACCAGTTTGTCGACATTCCAATGTATCTCTTATTTTGAACTCTCGTTGATAAGTCATTGACTAAATATATAAAAGCCACAGTCAACTTAAATAGATGCCTAATCCATATGCAGTAAAAATTCCGATTCATTCATCTTCCCACTATTCCCAGTAGATTGGAAAAAGTGGTAATTTTATTTTAAAATTCTCGTCAAAATGTGAAAATACCTTGAAACTATTTGCACAAATTTCAACGACAGAAAATTCATCGTAACTATCACAAATGATTAACTACGAAGTTTTAGTTTATATGTTTAATGCCTACTCGGTCGTCACATAATTATCATGTTGGTAAATAATTATGTGTAGCAATGTGGTGCCCATTATGCGCAACTAATGAGCGTTTAAAAAGGGTTATGGACTTTTATCATAATTCATTATACAGGCTGATTAAAAAAACATGCGCCAACGCTCGACTGGAGATTCGTCGTGCAAAAAAAAAAAAGAAAGAAAATGCATATGCGCAATAACTGAGCTGAAAAAGAAAAGATCTGGAAATTCGATTTACCAAAACTTCATTTTGTTTTACAACGGGAAAGATATGTCACAAATAGGCGGAGCTAGGAATATTACTTCATAAAATATTTGAAGATTGTGTTGTTGTTAATTGTTAATGCGAATATATTGATCGCCTGCCTTAAAATAGACAATGAAAGAATATACTTTATTAGCGTGTATATGCCTGGGGTCCGGTAGCTTTTATAAACTGCAACATCTTACAGAATCCAAAACTATTCAAAATGGGAGACTTGTATTACTGTATGCGCACAAAATGAACTACGAATTAACAAAAAAAGAGCACAAGAAACTAAAACTCAACAATTGACCATAAAATCCCAAATAAAGGAATTCACCCAGGCAAGCGTAAAGATGGATCATCGTCTTGTAGTATGCAAGCGCCGTCTCCAAGAGGTATTTTAAAATAACAAAAGCACGCATGTACTTCGAAAAACTTAATATAGAATCTCTGCAAGGCTACTCAACAAAAAGATTACATCGAAGCTGAATTAAATCCAAACAAATAACGAAAACAATTATCTCCCTCTTGTTCGTAAGACATAGTCTGATGCAACAGACCACTATCAGCTTTATTGCAGATATGTAGTCTAGTAAAGTAATGATTTTTTTCTACTCCCCTCTATTACACACCGATCTAGCGTGCGAGAAGCGTCGCTTTACCACGTCAGTTTCGTTTCCCACGAATCCGAGCCACTTCGGACATTTCCGGGATTTTACCGCACGGATTTGGGAACAATCGGATATTTTCGGAGATATTTCCAACGCTTTGAATTTTGACGTTTGTCAATTCTAACGGTCATGTCAGTGAACATATTCGTGTTGTTTTGCGAAAATGTACCCAAAAACTAACGGTCGTAGAAAAGGTATAGTATGAAACACGTTCGGTAAACTTTTTAACTCACTCGTTTATTAAAAACTCGTGCGTCAAATGCCGTTTACCGCACTTGCATAATATACTATTTCCGACAAGCCGTATTTTTTTAATATTGAACCCCGTATAATGGAAGTATTCCCTTACTAATCAGAGAGAATCTAAACTTCCAATTTTCAAATGTTTACATCAGCATCAATCTTAAGTCGAATGTACCGTGGACAGGCAATATCTATTAGCATCTATCTTTGTAATTAAAAAAACATATATTTCACGGGTGTTTTATATAGTTTTTTGTTAGGATTGTGATAATTCTACAAGAGTTAAAGAATATTCTTACAAATTCGCGAACATGAACAAGAAAATTGCGATCACCTACATTCAGTTAACGCGAACAATGTGAAACACATCTGTTAATGTGAGGTACAAAATTGCATCTGCCTTCCAGACTAACTTTTCCAACCAACATGTATATCGACAGTCTTTTTCACATTAAGGGAGTAAAAATTAAGTACTTGGAGAATCGTAGCCTTCGAATAGTATTTTCCAATTCAGTGCACCGCACAAAAGCACAAAACGTGCACGTAACGCAAGCACCTATATGGCACGTACATTTAACTCGTCATGTTTCCGCGTCCAAGGACGCCCATACTCCCGTTCCATCACGTAGACTTCGAAAACCTACGCCCGTTCGTCCCCTTGTTGTAAATCTGAAACAGATTGAACACGGACAGCGTCGCAGTCGTAGTAGCGGTGTCGCCGTTCTCGTGTGGTCGCCGATTCTCGTTTATTTCGGCCGCGTTTGGTTTGACGCCGCCGCCTTTATCCTGCTGCAGTTCCTTGACCTTCTTCAACTGTTCCAGGGCCTCCTCGTACGTGGGCAGACCGGAAGCGATGGTGTAACTGGGCAGTTCCGACTCGGCACTGCCGGCTTCCACGTTGGTCGAAGTAGGCCTCGTCGTCGGCGTAACTGTAACGACAGGAAAAAACATTATTTTTTTGCACGCGGAAGGTCTCTTCGAGAGGGAGTGCAAAATACGCGCTGGAAAAACCGACGCGCGTACAGGGTGGGTCAATTTCTAGCTGAAATCATAACGTTCTAATATTTGTAGAGGTATCTTTATACCACTATACCGAAATAGGACAAAGCTGGCCGCCTTTATAAATTATCTGACATTTTTAAATTCCATACTCAACGAGATACGATAAAAGTTTTATTTAGAAAACACCAGATGGCGCCAAAAACCATAATTTCTTGGAAAACGCGAAGACCCATAAGTAAATATCCTGGAAAATTTATCCTCCTGCATCAGTTGTTGATGAAACGATGACGTTTCATAACTTATCCTGTTGGCTTCTTCGTAGCTTTACTGAAACTAGTTTTTTATTTGATTGAGGAAGGCGGATGTAAATGAAAGACATGAACATGACTCATTCCCATATTGGTGAAAGATAAAGATCCAAGTTACTGTTGACATTGTTTAAAGATTTCGGTTCATTCTTGGATTTTTCTTTGGTTGAAGAATTGATTACATGCAGCAATTTTAGTTTGGTCGAATAAAATTTGATTTTGAGTTTTATGATTATACTCAGCAACTCCTGATGAGTTTCATTGTGGTAGTCTTAAGGCTATTTCATGTTGTTTTAGCCTGGCTGAATGCTGTAAACTCCCGGTTTGTCAAACGGATTTTGACTTTGATGAATCGAAGATCGTGGGAGATTTTTGAACAAGCCATAAATCAGGTTTGAAAGTTATATGATGTGCGGTCAGTAATGTTTTGTACTTAAGGAAGGGCCACAGCGGAGTTAATTTCGAACCCATTTGTTTTGAGGGGTTGTGGTGAAGTGTATTTTTTAATGAAAAGCTTAATATCTCCAATGTGGAAATGATTTGAGAGAATAGCAGGTGTTAGGTGTTTTAATTCTAGCTTCAGTGACTGGTGACTAGTTGGGATAGTTTTATGGGTCTGTAAACAAGAGAGTTGATACCCGATTTGAGTAGGATGGTGATGTGACAATACATTAAGGTATCGGTGTCTCTGCGTATTAGTTTGTAATTCTATGGTAAAATATATGTAAGGGTTATATGGTTAGGAAAATCTCGGAGGGATTTTTCATTATGAGACTAAATAACAAGAGTATTATCAAGGTAGCGTTTCCATAGCGTCTCCAAGAAAAAAATATGACGCTTCATTTAAATTAATCATGTTATAGCCACTTAAGCAGTTGTAATCAGATTAGAATAAATCTTTGGCAACTGTATAAGATGGAAATTCCTTTGATCTGTTTCCATTTCTCCATTTGTATTTTTTTCCTCTCTTTCTTAAGTTTAACGTCTTTATTAATGGTTTCTGGGTGCACAGAAATTAATGATTTTTTCCAATTCTTGTTATTTAATTTAGGAATTGCTTTGGTTTAGGGATATAATTTAAATATTGCTGAAATATTAATTAATCGCGTATAAACATGCCTTGACAGTGAAACAAAAACTCAATTGTACTTTGTCTATTTATTTTCCATTCTTTACTTCGGGGAGATATTTCCTTTTTTTCCATTAATTTTTACCTGCCTACACCACTAAGCGATCGGTCGTTGCTGTGACCTGAAGTATACGTCGGGAGTCTAATATTTTCTACTTTTGGGAGTTTTAGAATTCCGTACGTATCGATTACGAATTCGGAAAATTAGAACCCGTACTTTGCAGTTCCTTCAACCCGTTACATCCTGCACAAGGAATTTTGGGTAAGTCAGGGCATGATCATTACTTTACGAACTGGGTAAACATTCAAGGAGCAACCAAGAACTACAGGATTCGATGAACGAGAACAAATTTATACAAAATTTTGTTGCGTAACCGAACATCCTTTATAATTTAGATATAAAATATGGTTTATGATAATAATTTATTAAAGATTTCGCTTACATACGTCAACTACTTTTTATCTATTGGAGAAATAAAAATAAAAAAACAACTGGGGTTGTCGCCAGTTCGGCAGTACTTATAGTCGGCTCAGTGTTTATCAGTTTTATTTAACTGCACAGTACCAATCAATTCGGGTATCTTTACGAAACAAGGTGTACAAAGTGCGAGGTACAACTCCACCCTAACTGGAAAACCAAAACTTTGCCTACTATTACGTAGTAGCACATGAGTGAAGGGCTCAGGCCAAAACACAAATTTCAAATTTCAAAATTTATCAACGAATTAAAAATTTTCAAAGGTTTGGCTATGCCTTCCCCCTTTCCCTATACCTATTTTAAACGGTATAAAAAGTCAATAAAAACCCAATCTTGTTTGTAGTTAGCATTGTTTTTGACCAAATTGTGTTCTTGTCTTTATTTACTGCAACAAAAAATCTAGAGCTGGCCATCCAGATTACCCGATTTTAAAAAGGGTTAGTGTACGCTTTACTTTACTTATTAGTTTAAATCCAGACGTACATTAAAGCTTCATTACATGAATAATGCAATAATTTATTAGGTGTATGTTGTCATATAGAAGCAATTATTGTAATGATTAGGTTTACCTTCATTTTGTATATCACGTTTCTTGTGTTCCATTTTTTTATGTCTTACATTGACATTCTAAATTTTCCTGTGATAATTTCATGTGCTAATTAAGTTATACATTATATTTCTTAAGACCAAATTATCTTTCAGTGCCTGCCAAACATCATCAAATGGAAAACTTAAAAATGCCAAAGTGTTAATTGATATTTTTGTGCTTTCGAATAGGGCATAAACGTCTATCAAAATTTGCTTTTCAGAGGTGAAATTCTAAAGAAATCCGTGATCTAAGTGGTGAGTTCTAGAGTCTCCTAATTTCTCCGAGATAAATAAAATCAAAAACATGTTAAAACCAATGCTAAAAAACGTTAGTTTTGTATATATTTCAAGTTTTTGTTCTTTTAATAAATTTTTTAATTAATCAAGATATTTGACATATCCTACGAACAAACTAATAAAATTTTCTCAAAAATCCAAAATGGAAATAATATGCGGTTCCATTTAAAATAATCAAATTATTCTGTGGTCCATTTTTAAAATAAGTTTAAATATGAAAAAATAATCATTGTTTTTTATCTATACAGAGTGATTCTCAAAACTATACATTACTTATTTACGTTTTTTATTTCTGAAATTTTTTTAAGGGGATTAAGTGTCAAAATGCAATCAGTTTTCAAAATTTAGCATATGCTTCTAAGACGCAATGCACCATTTCAAAAAAAACTTTCCTAAAGAATAAAAGTAAATAACACAAAATGAAAAGAAAGTAAGAAAAATTCCAAGTCCATCGACAACTAATTTCACCTAATGACATCTGCATCTTAAATGGGGGAATCACCCAAAGAAATACTAAAAAAATCGAAATTTTGGAAAATAAAGAAACTATAGGAACTTTTTCCAAATGCGTACTTTTGAGAATTATTATTATTTCTGGGTTCTTTCCTATTAATAAAATATACTATAAATTTTATAGTAAACTTAACAATGAAACCTAGAGAAAGATACGAACTACAATTTTGCATGGAGCATGAATGAAGTGTTATAACATTTGGAAACAGATCACATATAGTTTTTTCAGATAGAAACATGAACGCTCGATCCTACACTAATAAGATATTACAACTTGTCCCTTTGCCCTACCTCCAAAAATTAAAAAAGGCATGGTCGTTGAAAAAGTATAGTATGCAACACATTTAGTAAACTTTTTAAGTCACTAGTTTATTGAGCACTCGCTCCGCTACTCTCCGCTCGTGGCAAATATACGAGTATGTTTGGCATGTAATATTACTTGTAATGCATGTAATATACTATATACTAAAAATATTCAAAAAGTTGCAACAGTTATATTATTTTGCTTTCAATAAAAAAAAGTGTAAATAATGATTTCCGCAAGGAGATATTTTCTACCGAGATCCAGATTAAAGCTCAATCAATATAAGAATTCTAACTCACTTACAATAGTTTATATAAAAAGTCTTTAAAGTGTCTCTAACTGGACAAGTATTGGCTAAATTCCAGAAAGAGCCAAAGAGGGCTTATCAAAAAAAAATTATCGCGGAAAACTACACTAAGTATTATTTTGCTTGTCTGTTTTAAATAGCAATCACCATCATTTGCTGATACAAACCTTTGAGATAGAAATTAATAAGTATTAACGTTTAAGAGTGTAGATTTGGGAAACCAAATTTCTCCAACGGTATGAAACTGAAGTGACTGATCCTCCTCCTCCTCCTTAAACCGTAATGTTCACTAATTATCTTTCTATGTACATCCGCGTACAAAGCATTCGATTTCAAGAGGTACCCAAGAACCCATCCGTTACGAAAGGCATTGTTTCATTCGGATATACGGAAGCAATCACAGTTACATAACTGTTTTTATATACAGGATGGTCGTTAAACATATAGCACCGCAAATGGAATATTATGGGGACCTTCAGTTGCCATTTTCTTTTACAGTCAGTGTCATAACGATGCATTTATGGGGCCGTTTTTATTGCAAGAGATGCTTAAATTTGGTCGTTACCAGCGACGAAATCCTTGAATGTTTGCCACGGGAATTACAAGTGTTTCATCTGACTTATTCCTTTAAAATATCGATCTCTTAAACTAACCGTTCAAGTCACATTTTCAAAAAGAATTCTCAACAAAATAAATAAATAAATAATAATAACAAAATTAATCTTTTGCGAATTCTATGAGATTACCTTGTTCGAGGATGTACACCATCTTTGCTATTATCAATACTGAACTAAAATACTTTTAAATAATATGCAATCACTAGAGAGACATTCAATATGGCCATGTACAGGGTGGCCCGTTTAAGAGAGGTCCATACATTATCTCGAAACCTACGTGGGTTACAAAAAAAAAATAAATACAAAAGTTGTTTCTATTAAAATGAACTTTTTTTTTATTTTGATAATCGTTATTTTTTTTATATACAGGGTGCTAAAACAAAGTTACATCTTTTCAAATAGAACACCCGACATTTTGTTGCATTTTTGGGTGGTCCTTGCATATCATTGAAATTGCTATTAAAGTGGCTATTCGAAAATCTATGCCTATGCGAAAATTGGTAAAACCGCTTATTTTAAGAAAATATTTTAAATTTGATCGTTGCCTAAAGAAAAGCATTATTTTCGTAAAAATAATATAGGGAAAAAAGTTTAAAAAAGTTAATCAGCAACCCGACAATGATCGTTTAAACATAACCTGAATTCTGAAGATGATGGCTAATAAGTTCGAAACGGTGCATCACAGACCCATACTCGTATATATCGTTGAATTTGTCTTTGAATGAACCATCCAAAAATGCAAGAACATGTAGGGTGTTCTATTTAAGAAAATGTAACTTTGTTTTACTACCCTGTATATAAAAATGTAATGATTAGGAAAAAAAATAAAGGTCATTTTAATAGAAACAACTTTTGTATTTATTTTTTTTGTAACCGCCGTAGATTTCGAGATAAGGTATAGTCCCCTCTTAAACGGGCCACCCTGTACGTTATGGCGTGCAAGAACAACGTGGCTGTTGATATTTCGTCAATTCCGCGGTTTTCAGTTTGAATGTATTCTTTTTCAGCTGTATTTTATCAAAATGTCACCAGATCTTATCCAGTTTTCAATGAATACCGAGTTAAGTATGTGTGAACATCGGTGTTTAAAAAAAAAGAAAAATAGATACGATTTACACTGATTTCTCCAAGTATTTTGTTAGAGTTGCTCTCACCATGTTATTGCACAAGCTACTTGTCTGGTGGAAGACAGATTATACATGTCACATCTTGGGTGCCTCAGGGATCACATCTCGGTCCACTCCTTTTCAAGGTTTTCATCTATTTTTTGACAAAATGAGCTTTATAATATAATATCTCCTGTTGATTGGGACAAACTGCAATATTTTGTGGTTGTAAAGCTACTATTAAATTCAATTACAAAATTGATCCACACTTCCTCGACCAAGTTTCCCTTATTAACGATGTTGGAGTCTCATTGGATGCAGGTCTCTATTTTTCGATCACTTATGAGAAGTACCCAAGACTTCAGCAATATTTCAGCATTAAGAACCTTATATTACTGAAAGTAGTAGCATATAAACTGAACATTCTTGATAATTATAATGATGTGGAGCTACTGGTTAGGTTAGGTTCACATTACAGTGCGCCATAACTAACTATAGGTTTAATACTTTTATTTCCATATCAGCTAATGATCACTACCAAATTGACTTTTTTGTTCCATTTAGCACAGCCCTACGTTAGATTCTCCATACTTTCCAATAGACTAATTTAGTTAACAATTTCAATCATTACTAATTTTTATGTTTCTTCTATTTATTTATTGATTAAGTATTCCAGTTATAATTTTTGACTTGTTATTGATCTAAAGTTTATTTTGTTTTGCTATTTAATTTATTTAATAGCTGTATTCACAATGCATTTATTCTCTGATTATTCTATTATAATCTATTAGTGCTGAATAAACAATAACAAACCGTAATTTAATGTATTTTGTAGTATATCTAAGATTCACCAGTAAATAACAGAAAAGCAACCATTTTTGGTTGGTGGGTAGGTCGTCGGTTTTGTGACTCAAGTTTACCGGAAGTGACGTATTGCGGGTTTTACATGGCTGCCGTTGAAAAAAAAAAGAAAATCCATCGGTTAAAACTATCTTTTTCTAGACTAGTTGCGGTATAAGAATACCAAACACAATCGCTCGAAAAGCAAGTAAAAACTCAAGGGTAAATGCGTCACCAACCATCAATGGAAGATTTGGGAGTGATTCGCTACAATTTTGTCAATCGAGCGTTTAGCTTTCATTCTGGTGTTGAAGGTTGAGCGGTAGACCGTGAAAGGTGGCGACGCGACGTTTTGTACGAAATACACTCACCGCGAATAAACAGGCCGCGTGATTTACGTGTTGCATAATACTTTTTTTTTCTGCCACCAAAAAATTTCGATTATCGCCATAGGCCGAAAATGGTCTTTGGCGTTAATCGATTTTCCGAGTTACGGTGGTCGCGGTTTTCAGTGATCTGTGACGAAGAAATAACATGGCAAGTAAAGTTTATCTCAAAGTATATCCCCATGACTTTTGACGGACCCTCCCTCAAAAAGTAAATAATTATTCATAAGTAAGATACTAACATCAGATTGTGAGGAAAAGCATGAAATTTAAGAAAGGATAGCACATATTAAGAACAAGGAACGTATCAAAGAGTCTCAAAAAAGAGTGTACAAAACGATGATTTAGGCCTACTGTCTTGTATGGATGTGAAGTATGGAAGCTCAACAAAAGAGAGGCATTAGAAATAATTGAAAGCAAAGTATTGAGACGAAAATTTGGTGGAAAGATGGAAGAAGGGAGAGGATCAGTGGCTAAGAAGGACTAGTATGGAGCTTAAAGAGCTCTATGGAGAACCATCCATAACAAACGTTGCAAGAGCTCAAGGATTAAGGTGGCTGGGACATGTAGCAAGACTGGGAGATGAACGTCCTCCTAAGCAGACCCTGAGCGGAAGGATAACTGGAAGAAGGGGTAGAGGTGGATCGCGGACAAAATTGATTCAAGCTGTTTAAAATGGCCAGAAGGAAATGAAAGTGCAGAACTAGCACGCTTTATAGAAGTATAAAATCAAATGGAGACAAATGTGTAAGCAAGCCATGGGCCCTCTTCGCTGTGTAAAATTTCTATGAATGTTTAATAAATACCTACAAAGAAGCTACTTACAAAAACGCCAATATCCTCAACAAAAGTTTACAATGAATTACTGAATGAAAGAAAAAAAACGCCTAAACATTGAATAAAATATTATAACAAGGAAAAACATTCTCTTTATCAAAAATAGATTGTTCCTATAACATTTTTTTTCGAGTTGTCTATGATCATATCCGACAAAAGAAAACTCTGGTGGTAAACCATTTTGATTCTATAGTCTGACAAGTAGTTGCTGTTTTTTTGAGGGCCAAAAGAATTGCAATTTAAACAGTTTATTACATTTTGTTTGCAACTTACTGTTTTGTTAACACCAGTTTAGAAAATAAAATCGGGAAAGAAGGGCTGTGTCCAAAGAATTAAAAACACACATTTTAAGAGCTTTTCAAGACGGGGTAAAACTCGTTTCCATTAATATCCATACAATTTCAAGGATAATCTCATATTTTAATAAAAGAAATAATGCAAATACTATTCCTAAGTCAAAGAAAGAAAAACAGTTTGATAAAACACATTTACATAAACGAAATACCCTTACGTGAACATTTCGTGTAGGACTATTCAAAGAGAGAGCAGCTAGGATTGCACTCGCATAAAGACATATAACTGAACTGCTATTGACTGGATAAAGGTACTTTTCAGTGATGAGATACGTTATAATTTAAATCCGATGGAAATATGTAAGACCTACACTAAAGGAGTGAGTCTTGCGGGCTTGCTTTTCATGTGAGGAGGCTGGGTCCCCTACAATTTATTGATGACATTATGAAAAACGTTAATGTTTCCCTTTGGAGAATGGAAAATGCCGCTACGAATTATTTTTAGCAAGACATTGAACTAGCATAATCTACCGATAAAATAACACTCAAAGCATAAAGCTTCATGAATGTTTCAATTAGTTCCAATCTTTGGAATTTCTTAATTTGTTGCAATACTTATGTCAAAATGATGCTGGTATAGATTGCGAACTTACCAAAAACATCTTCAAATAAAGGGAAGCGCATCACCATAATTCACGCTTGATCAGAAAAGGGATTTATATCAAACTGCTGGCTGTTTGTCTGTTGCCTGGGAAGAAGATTAAGGACTCTAGCTTGGTTCCAAAATTAATGGTCAGTTACAAGAAAGGCCAACCTTTGAAACTATTACATTCATATATACAGACACACATTCAAATACAATATGTGTGTGATTTTTGGGGCATACTGTCTTCGTCCGTATTATTGTATAGTCAATCATAGAACATTTGTGGAACCATATAAAATCAAATGTTACTCTTATTTTAAATCAGAGTAGAACACGTTTGCAACTATATTTTGAATTAAAAAGTGCCTGTCTTACAATACCGAGTGGTCAGTAGGCCGGTTCAAAAGACCCACAGTCACAAAACATGGGTTTTATTTATTTTTATTGTTAATGTATCTGAAGCCTTGAGCATGCATTTTTCATCATAATATTTTCACCAAATAGCAAAAAATTGGACAGATAAAATTAGCATTTTTTTTAGTGCTAAATAATTTACAATTTGTATTGGAAAATAGACGTAAGGCGTCAGTTTTCAGAAACTCGTAGGTTTAACATCGATGAAAAATATAAATAAAATCGAATTCACGAAAGATGAAGACTGAAAGTGTAAACATGTGTTTAGTATAAAAAATTTTATAATAAAAACCATTAAGTTCCACCACTTTTTAATAGAACTATAGAAAAAGCTAAGTGGAAAAATAGTTCAAGAAGCAACGATAGAACTTTGCGATGAAGAAGTCAATCCGGTTTATGGTTGATTGCTGAGAAAAAGAAAATTTAAATATTTTGTACGCGAAGAAAACCTTGAACCTTTGAAATATCGACCCATCGTCGCCTCTTGGGTATTCCCTGGGCCGGACATACAAAAGATATGGAAGTTATGCAAAGATGTCATGTCGAGAGGGAACTATAGGACATTGTAAAACAACGCGATTCTCTTACCTGGACTAGGGTTGTGAATTTGACCGGGCAAATTTTTCTGTGTCAAGTGACCAGTCAATTGACCGAAAGAATTTTAAAAATACCATGAAATTTGTATTTATTTATTTAGATTTATCTATATTCTGCGTTACGTCGCCGTCGCGTCCTTCTGGGACCAAAATTGAGTGGATATTATTATGGGATTGTCAGAATCGCTACGCATCGTATTCAGACATTCTTGAAACACAAACGCATAACAATTTATTGTAAAAAACATAGAATATTTAACATAAATAAATTTTACAATTGCAAGACGTTATTTAAAAAAAAATTACTAGTCAATTAAGAAGTGGTCAAATAACCAGTCAATTGATTAAGACGAAACCGGCTAAAAAACAGCAATGGCAGCATAAAGAAGTGGTGTGCAGGAGAGCACTAGTCATGTTATGACATGCTTTATATTGAAGAAAATGAAGAAATAAGTCGGTTGATTTGCTCCACACTGCTGTGGAATCGCTACTGATTTAAATTCAATAACGCATTTCCGAAAAAACAGCGAATAAAAAATTTGCATAGAAAAAAACTTCAAACCTAAGAACAAAGTTGTATTATATTTTAACGGTTTATATTATTATTATTTGATATAATGTTGGATTTCAAATCGCGGAAATAGTATATTATGCAACAAGTGCAACGGCATTTGACTCACGAGTTTATTTGACACGAGCGGAGCGCAGCGGTGCGAGTGTTTAATAAACCAGTGACTTAAAAAGTTTACCGAACGTGTTGCATACTACACTTTTTCTAGGACCGTTAGTTTTTGGGTACATTTTCGCAAAACAACAATAATACATTTACTGACATGGGTGACAGAATTGACAAACGTCAAAATTGAACGTATGGGAAATATCTCCGAAAACATCCGATTGCTCCCAAACTCGTGCGGTGAAATCCCGGAAATGTGGCTCGCATCCGTGGGAAACGAGACTGACGTGGTAAAGTGACGCTTCCGCACGTTAGATCGGTGTGTTATTGGATATTTTGCAGACGGTAGTAGAAAAATTATATTATGTGATAGGGAAGGGGTATAGGGGTATTTCGGAAAAATTGCTCCAAAGGCGGGGTTGCCAAATAATTTAAGTTGGGTGACTGAACTGGCAAATTTACTGGGCCACCTCGACCTATCCACTAACTTAATGCAACGCAAAATAATCAATGCATGCATCAATGCGCTTTTAACAAGAATTTTGCTCTGGCAGGAAAATATTTGAAAAAAACCTCGTTAATAGATCTTATAACCCTAAAATTGCTTAGAAATATACCCTTACGGGATTACACCATATCAGCGCCTGGTCCAGTTTAGAACCAAAAAAAAAACATCGCCATGGAAATGGCCATTACCCATAAACCACTGCGCCTCGCTACAGGCAATAAGGAAGTCGTAACGGAGAAAAAGTTATTAAACGAATCGCAGATAGCATTGAAACGTGACAGTTCGCAAATCAATTTGCCGTAATAGATGCAAAGTTCCTCTTTTTATTATATCAGTAGAACAGGGTCAATGGCAAGCGGCACAATAAGAAATCCGCTGGCCATTGTTATGTCGCTCTGACGAATAAAAGAACGTCCTAGAACTTTAAATTATTATTTTTTCTTCGCGGGATAATTTCGTTTTACGGTTTGACGAAAATAATTGGCTATTGTGCAGCGATAGTCGCGTATGAGGCGGCGTCTAAAAACGAGCTGGAAAAAGTTCGTTATTATAATACGGGGTTGGTTTTTATCGAAATATATGTACGTCATACGACGATATTTACGGAAAATAAATCAACAATTTAACGTAAACGTTGGCGCGAAAGCTAATAATCGTTTACCGCGAATGAAGCGGATAAACAAAATCGCGACACCTATATTCGAGCAAATTTTTTCGCGTCACAATGCTGGTTTTGCTTTAACTACGCAGCGTTTACCTTGGCGAATACGTAATTGTGTGCGTAGGTAATCATTTCGCGTTATTTTTTGGTTTTCGGATGCCATTTTGCTAATTAAACTACGTATATAGAGATAAACATCATCTTAAAAAGTAGTTAACAAATCATTCCGCATACGTACTCTAGAATTATTACACGTTATTCCTGGATATTACGTACTAAAACGTAAGCACAGCACACCTTTTTCATATTCACACTATTTTTATAAATTTTCCAATTTTAATTTTAATTTTGGTTAGTTCTTGGTAAAAAACATGATTTCATAATTTTTGTATCAAATTTAACAAAATTTTATGAATTTTAATTATGACAAGTTTGTGAAAAATTGCATTTTTTTCGAAAAACTTAAAAATTTGCAATTTGCTTAGAAAATTTCGTAAAAAAAGGGCGAATACTTGCAAATGTTGTAAGAATGTGAGAACTTCGTAAGGTTTGTGTTTACCCATTTCTACGAAAATTATACGAAACAACCTGCTTTATTTTTGAAGTTGTCACCTTTTTTTACAAATATGAAAAGAATATGAATTTCCACTTTTTTACCAGAATAATTTTCAATTTTCTTAAGAAATTGCATAAAGAAAGTGTAAATTCTTGCAAACTTTAACAAAACCTCCTTTAGTTTGCAAGTTAACGCTTTGTATAAGAAATTTAAATAATGAGGATTTCCGCTTCTTTACTTGAAACTCAAAATTCCATAAAAAAAAGTGTAAATTCATAAACTTCTTATAAAATTCTAAGAAACAAACCTCCTTTATTCTATTTACTACAAAGTATCCATTTTTACGATATAAGTGGTATCTTATTCTATGCTGCAAGATTAGTTTTTTCTGGAACCTTGGCCGTGACAATGGAATTGTTGATTCAATTTGGATCTCCGCGTAATATATATTCTTGTAAAATATCAAGTTTTATATTATCGTCAACCACGGCTTTGTAAGCTTGGCGTTGGCAAAATTAATGAGGGCAAAAAAAGCGCATCCCCTTATAGGGTGCGCATTTCCTGGTGACATACTTCCAAAACCCCGTCAAAAGTAATGCAATTCGTTATATAAACATAACTAGAGAAAATTGCAATAAATATTCATACCAAAACTTAATAGTATATTTTTTCTGCTCCCGTCTGTAAAATGCCTAATTGCACACCGATCTAGCGTGCGGGAAGCGTCACTTTACGACGTCAGTTTCGTTTCCCATGGATCCGAGCCACTTCGGACACTTCCGGGATTTTACCGCACGGGTTTGCGGGCAATAGGATGTTTTGTGGAACTGTACCCAAAAACTAACGGTCGTAGAAAAAGTATATTATGCAACACGAAGTCAATCGTTTATTAAACACTTGCTCCGCTCGCGTCAAATAAACTCGTGAGTCAAATGCCGTTTACCGCACATGTTGCAATATTATAAAAAGTCCCTAAATGACGCAGGACCATACTATTATAATTTGCTTCCTCCAAGAGTAAAAAATTTTCAACAAAGCAATTTAAAAAACACGTCACGAAATTCCTGTCGGCCAATGCTTTCTACAGCATTCATACTAGACTTTGTGAATAAATTATCTATCTATCTATCTATTCACGCATGGAACTATTCGGAAACATGGGGCTTCACTGAGATGAGGCCACGCAGCAGATGATATAATATTATTTTACCACTCTTAAACTTTTTCCATAGGCCTATCTTAAAAGTAGAGTTTACAAAGTACCATTGTTGGGTTGTAGCAAGAGCGTGTCAAATGAAACGGCGAACATCGAATCTACAAGGTCATCAAATTGCCTCGTGAATGAACAAATCCCCATAAAGTAAGTATTGGGTAGAAAAATAGTCTGCAATAGTTCTGTTCAATAGGTAATGAAAGCTCATATTAAATCACCCCATATAGAACTAATTGTTCCGTGTCCCAGATACCGCTTGATAATCCAATATTTAATTAATTAAATCAAAGAAATGCAAACATCGACGACGATAACGAGAAGGTGTGTAAACAGGAAAATTATTGTATCAAACGAGAGCAGGTTTTTCTGTTTGATATTGTCGTGCATCATTTAATTGCCCTCGGGGCTGATAAAATATATGTGTGATGATTCACGTCACATTTTTTTATAGACTAGTAATAATTAATATTTATTTTCCGGCGGCTAGGATACCGCCGTCAACAATGAAACATTCTAATTAGCTAAATAGTACGGAATAATTCGAAACGAATGCTTTGGCTTATATAGGTATGCGAGAAAAACTCGGTTAACAATCCGAATTCCCAATGCAACAATGAAATTTTCCGTTTCATAATGTTTTCACATTATCTAGAACCGCCACCGATTATAGTTATTATATGTTTTTCCGATATATTGCGGTTTTACGATGTTGGGAGACCACTAGGGGCAAATTTAGAGTTACTGTGGCCCGTGATCGAGATCTGTCCTAGAAAAGCGCGTTGGCGCTTTCTTAATATTTTTTTCTACTCACACGTGTCATTCAGTGAAGACACGGTATCCAAAAATCAAACTTACTCCGTAGCTGTACAACCGTCTAGGTCACGGATGATTCTAAGGTCATTGCCAATATTATTCCTCCATCTCGGCTGGCGTCTTTCGAAACGTTTTCGCCCGTGCGGATTAATTTGCCAGGCTAAGTTAATCCCTCGCTCCTCTAGTTGTCTTACATGTCCTGCCCAACTGGGTCTTCCTACAGTTCACGAAGTTCATTGTTTGTTGTGCGATGCCATCCAGATTTTTAAGCACTTTTCTCTTGAAAACACAAAGTTTAAGTTCACTAGCCTTTGCATTGTCCACGTTTGCATCCGTACATCACTATCGGACATATATAGCTGAACTTTGGATTGTTTAGTGCGTATTCCTATCTCCCCTTGAACTTTGCAAATTTCGCTAAAGGTGTCATTCGGTTCAACATTTCTGACAGCTCTTTTTCTCCCATATTGATTTAATTGCAGTTGATCCATGTGCCCGGATCTTTGTTGTTTTTTGACGTTCACTCAATTTAATTATTTCTTCAAGAGTAGTTTTTTCCACTGTTGTGTTGTTATTGTTCTGATCGTTAACATTAAGTCATTTCGGAAAGAGATTCCAGTTTCATCTGTAATGAGAGTGTTCTCGTACAACTTCAGTGGGATCACCATTCTCGGTCTGAAATTTTCTTTTATGTTTATAAATAAAGAATTTTTTTCACTTGTTCTGCTGTTTGGTTTCATCTCCGCGAGGACACTTTTTTCATCTTTCTTATTGTTTTTCAGTCACTAGTTCAATTTCTTCCGTCACTAGCCAACACTAAACAAACTGGTGACTAAAATGAAGTTCATCACACCAGTTTTCTAGTATACTATTAATTTAATGTTTTCATATTTGCAATGAAAAAATTTTCTTGCATTTACTAACGTAATATGGATTAACTCCTAACCTCGAAAACAATACGGCCACAAATTGAAATGTTCCATACGTATCAAATTTGAAATAAAAGTAACTTGAATTCGAAAATAATGTATTTCAATTTCAAATTTATTTGTTTAAATCTCAGCAAAAATTTGTCTCAGTTTGAACATTTATTCAACTTAACTCCTTTGAAATATATGTTATGAATATTCAACAACAATTTAAACAAAATGTTACTGGCAAAAGCTGGACTTTTAGAGGACCTTGACGCTAACTTGTAAATCTTGGACCTGGGACACCCTGTACACTTTGTGTACAAGTGCGCAAGGACTTTTAGCAATTTTCCTGCATTTTCCATCTGATGTTAAAAGATTAGTAACACCTGTAAAATTTGAGACACTGTTCTGATTCGAAATTCGATGTTCCTATGAATTGCTAACAAATAAAAAAAAACATTTTTTTATTATTTTTGAGATTATTTTCGACGTTTCGCCTATTATTTCGACTTCGTTGATAATAATTCAAACATATCTAGTGATTAACACTTTCTATTGGCCTGGGAACAAAGTGAAAGTAAATTTGATGCACTCAAGACAGAAAACTCTCAAAGCCTAATTCATTCGTATAGCCAATATAATCGAAATAAATTTAGTTCGTTGAATCGCAGTACATTTAAGTTTAACATTACTACAAGCATTTCCAATTACAGATTTAAATTTAAGAAAATACAACTCGACCGCGTTCATTGTTTGTACACTTCGAGTTATTTTATTAGCACACTACATCAATAAAACGTGTGGTCTATTTAGAATCACCTATAAATAATATTTGTCGATTCGTATCAAGATGGCGCAATATAAAATTATTCAAATTTCCAATTGCGGATGGAACTTGTTTACTTAAAGATTATCTGCATAATTTAAAATTTAAGTAGTTCTTGGAAAACATATTATAATTTTTGACCCACGAAATGGTTTTACTACGAGTTCTAAACTGCGAGTGGCGGCGTCAAAACTTTTTTTTGGGGGTAGGAGCTATACTATGCGGGATAATTAATTAGTAATTAGTATAGTTTAAAATTTGTTTCTTCCCAATTTTGGGAATATTTCTTCAATTTTTTATTTGAACTATTAGGTGTTGTTTTTTTTCAGTGACAGGGACAAAGAATAGAAAAGAGGCGAAGAACTCACGAAACGAGATTAAAAAACCTAATATGTTACTTATTTAATCGTAAGACGTGGCTTATAAATTGAGCTGAAAAAATGTACATAAAAAAATAGTTAACCTTGTCTCGTATATATACGCGACAATTTGTGTACGCCAACTAAATTTTTGTTTATCAAAAACGCACATATTTGTGGGACAATTTATAAATATTATTGTTTTCAAACCAACCAGTGGGGTAAATATAAACATATCTTAAGAAAATATTTTAATTGAGTGTCCTATAAGAAGTTATGAGGAACTAAGAAATGGAATCTTTAATATGGACTGTAATCTGTATTCCAAAAAGATTTTCGCAGATTCAACGTTGTCAAATATACCCGAAAGTAATAGCAACATTGAATTTTTAAAAATAATATTATTATCTACCGACTCAGATCCTACAAAAAATTGTTTTTTGTTAATAGCTTTCTACATTGTTTTCATACACATAATAAAAAATTTAGTCGTTAGTCAATTTTATATTTAATTTCGAGATGCATATGTCGAGGGTCCACAATCCTCCAAGTCCATAGAGTTTTCACCATTATCAAATGTTTTTAGTAAATAAAAAATATATACAGTGTGTCATGGATTCGCGTCTCCATACAGATATCTCCCCTGCTACACCAAAATGACGAATTTCGTTTTTCGTCAATAAATCCGAAACGGTTAAATTGACATCTGTCAAAATGTGACATTATTTAGAGGGCCTTTTACGACGAGTAAGATAGCGAGTTCGACGTGTCTCAATTGTCTTTTGGTTGCTTCACAAGCAGCCTTAACTTTCATTTTTCTTATGGCGGACGTATTGGAAGTGCACAAAAGATTTTATCACACTTTGTAAAGTTAAGTCTTAATCATTATTAGTTAATAATTTACAGATTTGCAAAATGACGTCCATTTACATCGAGACATTTTTAGCATTTGATCACTGTTTTTCGTACAACCCTAGCAAGTATATTTCTGTTGATATTTCTAAAAAAATCCCAGGGGGAAAGGTCAGGGGATCTAGGAAGCCACGATATTGGAATATTTAGTGAAATAACTTTCTTCAAACTGCGCTCGCTTAATAAGTTGATATACATTTTGGTTATTCCAGAAATGTACCGATTTTTTAAAAATACAATCCAGTTTTCTTCAACAGACAGATATCATACCCATCACAGTTTTTTTATTACGATTGATAAATATTTCCACACTCTTGACGAGTGATGGAAAGGAAAGTTTTTTGGTCAGCAGTTATTAAAGAGTTAAATAATAAAAAAAGAAGGTTGCCTTCTTATGGGAACGCTGTGGAATGGCCCACAATCCTCCAGATCCATAGAGTTTACACCATTATAAAATGTCAACAACATAAACATTTGTGGTAAATAATAATTTTCGCAAGTGTTGTCAGATCTACTCGGAAGCTATAGCAACATTAAACATTTTTGGTATTTCTACACTCCTAGGCGTTTTGATTTTTATTTGATTTAAAGAACATTATTCGTTTTTCAATTTTATTGTTTAACTTTGATACACCTATAGCACCCAGCAATGAAATTTTTGAAAAACAAACATAATTTTCCGGACTATCGAAAATTGTATTCACGCAAAAACAATCTGCACGCTCATGTTTAAGTCGTAGAATTCATACAGACATGTTGTCTATCAAACACAATATTCCCTGAATGAAGCCTGGCAAGCTAAGCATTATTTTATTACTATTTGTATTTTATTTTAACGTAAAACTGAGGAGCAACGACATTTAGCAAACAATAGGATGCAATTTTTGTGAAATTAAGGTTGACATTTTAATGGTCTTTTGTTTCGAGCGTTTTAACATTACGGGAAAAATGAGCCACGATGTTTACTCTTCCGGAAAATTATGGTGTTTTTATTTTTCATTTGCGTTATTACGGTGTTTTAACGTTTCTCGAGACGCGTTGTTTATTTTTACTTTCGTGACGCAACTATTTCGAATTTCTTCATTTCGTGATAAGCGCATTATACTACGCGCTTATTGCCTAAGCTTCGCTGCATTTGTTATTCGTCTCGGATAAAGTAGACCGATTTAACAATTACGAAATTTCGAAACGATATTTTCAAAATCGCTTTTTCTAAAAAATAAAAAATTTGTTTCCATTGCTTGATTTGCAGTGGCTTAATTTAAAGTATTTATTTAATTTTTTTTTAATATTATACCACATCTGATTTAAACGAATACTTTTCATGTCTAGAATAATTAAATGACGGTTAAGATTTTCTTTGGCAATGTACGCCATTTTGATTTTAAGCAAATTGAAATTGTAAATAACAAACTTTTCGATCATTTGCGAGAGACAAATTTTGCAATACTAACAAATAATTAATAATTACGGTTTACACAAATTTTATGGAGCGTATTTAATTGAAAACTAATTTAGAATGAATTGCAATGTTGAATCGTTCCTGTTAAAATCATTAACCAATTAATTGCATTAAACTTCGAATTACATACACAAATTAATGAAGGGTAAAGAGCGTGGCAGCAATCTGTATTTTTTCGCATATGTTATTTGCGTAAGGGGGTTTCCCCTTTAATGACGGCAACCACAAATAAACAATTAACGAAATAAAAAACAACAAAAATTCAAACCTTTTTTAAACTTTTTTTATTTCAAAGTATACATTATCTCGAGGGGTAAGGAATTTTAGGATACAATTAGTACAATTAGTGACCATAGCAGAGGAATTGGTGGTGTTAGTCGAATTATTAGTACTAATTGTCTAGGTATTACGAATTTAATTAGTCAAGGAATTGCTTTTGGTCAGTTTTTCTTAGCCACAAATTTAATTTAATTTAATGTATTTTTAACTAATATGCTTAAAACTTTATTTTAAAATGGTTTCGGAAAGCTTCGAACTCTAGGTACGAGTCCACATCTAAGCACTGTACCACTCTCGGTATAAATATTAACTAACTTAAGATTGTTAAAATTTGTCGGTATTTGGAAGATGTTCAAATGTCGATGTCGTACCTGTTTCAATAAGTAAGCAAAATCAAACTTAAGTAAGTTCTAATACTTGCTAGCTTAAAAATATAATTCTTACCTCTTTGCATTAATTTGTCTGATATTTCCTAAGAGGAAATGTTTAATTCATTGAACTATTTTTTTCAAACGACTTCTCGAACATTTCTTTTTAGTCTAACTTCTTTCTTAATTTAACTGACTTTATAGGCGTAGTATAAATATGTTTTTGTCATAATACCAAACTATGTGAGTACCTCCGATAATGTCGTTTATCACAAACCTTTCAATTACGGAAACCGTACTAGGATTTGAAGCACTAGACTTATCTAATATTTTTGTATTTTTATTAACAAAAATTTTGAATTAATTGAAACTGAAAATTAAGAGGCATTACTAGGAATTAGTGAACATATTTTTAAATCTCTTAACAGTGCATAACTATGTAAGAAATTATGGATGTAACTTATCCGGATAGGTGGATTGGTCGCCGAGGTCCGAGAGTGTGGCTATTCTGCTCACTGAATCATCGAATTATGTGCGTGAATAATGTTAGAGAAGAATTCTCTAATCAGATGTTCTTTTGTCAAGAGGTCCAAGATAGACATTTTTAGCAATTGTTATTTATGCTAATTATTGTAATAATAATAGTCTCGCTACATTAGTCGACATTTGCAAATCGAATGTGTTCAGAATCGATGTTGAGTGGGGGGGAATCAGACTTAATGTCCTCAAGATATAATCGGTCTGTAGTAAGTATGTAATGGTTAAACAGAATATCGAGCATTTTGTTAAGTGTAGTTCTATTACGTTTCCCTAATAGGTACTAAATAACGGAAATGCAATTTACATAGTTTCCTCAGTAAGTGACTCCGATAACAAATAAATTGTAAATCTATATCATCAATTTTTATTTCAACATATATTTGTTAATTTTTTATATTCAAACAACTTGTATTTAGATTTGTCAATATTTATCTTTAATTTGTTATAATATAACTACTTATTAGACATTTTCAAATTCTGATTTAGCGGTTTTATCAAATCAAACTCATCCCGTTTTTGGTTGTGACAACTTAAATAAAATTAATTTTTATACTGCCAAGGAAGTTCCATATGCTTAGTTTTGTTTAATAATCTATTCAAAAAATAGAATAATAAATAAATAATATAATATATAAAATAATAATGAATAGCACAAGCGAACTATAGAATACTCCCTTCGAAAAAACAAATGTATAAACTCAAGTTTGAAGGTGGGGTTTGTTTTATTAGTTTTACCTCGACTTTTCCACTCCTGGAACTTGTGATAAATCAGACAAGTGCACATGAAACACACGCAACTGAGCACCATCAGAGTCAGCACTATACCGACCCAGACGTCGGCTAAAAACTGTTCGTAGGCCGGATCAGCGACGGCACTGACTTCCTGGTTTTCATTGACTTGCAAAACCGCAAAATCCGTAATGTTAAATTCGAGCTCGTTGACCGCGATCGGGGGTAAAGTGACGTCCCAAATACCGTCTTCCATTCCGTATGTGGGGTTTCGAATTTCCCGCCGCGACAATTCAAACGCACGCGTAATCGGGCCACGCAGCCGACCGCGATGTTTTTCCCTCGCGGTTGTTTAAACAATAAACGGACGTCTTGGAAATCGAAGGATAGTTTCTTAACGATTACGGTGTACTCCCACCAAAAGATATGGTGTTGTATGTCGTACTGGGTTAAGGTACGCGGCGTGGTATCGTGCGTGTAAACGTATTATCAGGTTGGATGGGTTTAGTATGGGTGACTTTTTACTCCTAACTTAACCACAAATGGCAAACGTTGACGGTTCAAGGCGAGAAAAGGACCGGCGAAGACGAGAGATAATTTATCTCTTTTTCACCGGCTTCTCCGGTTTACGCCAATATTAACATTATAGTTTAAGGATTTGTGTATAATTTTTATGCTTAACATGATGTTTTGGCTGCCATTTATGCTTATTGACATTGTTCCTATGTTATAAGCGCTGCGCCGTGCTTTATGGATACAAGACGACGCTGACGACAATTACTTTTTATAGCGATTATAAAATGTACAAGTATAGACCGTTGGATGTTCGACGTCGTCTTAAGGCTCTGGTCGACCAAGCCTAAATACAAAATGACTTCATTGCACTATAAAGCGAAAAAATTGAAAAAATAATTCTAACCTCACTCTGCTACTTAATATACAAGGTGTTGCAAAACAAATGCGAAAACCTTAAGGGGGTGAATCCTTGTTGAAAACATTATTGCTTAAGTATTACTATCATAGAAACATACTTTTCGCTTTTTTTTGGACACACACAACGACATGCAAAAAAAATAAATTTCTATATATGGGTTTATTAGAAACTTTTTTGTCTAGAGCAATTATTTCATATAACTTGCAGCTTGCATATAAAAAAATAAAATGTAAAGTTGGATTTTGTACCAACATTTATTAATTCTGTTCTAAACAATTTTATTTTTATTTACATTTTTAATTACATTTTAATAGTAAATTATGCAACAAGTGCGGTAAACGGCATTTGACCCTCGAGTTTATTTGGCACGAACGAAGCGAGTGTTTAATAAACGAACGAGTTCAAAAGTTTTTCTACTCCTGTCTGTAAAATGCTTAATTACACACCGGTCTAGTATGCGGGAAGCGTCACATTACAACGTCAGTTTCGTTTCTCATGGATCCGAGCCACTTCGGACATTTCCGGGATTTTACGGCACGGGTTTGGGAGCAATCGGATGTTTTCGAAGATTTTACCGCACGGTTTGAATTTTGACGTTTGTCAATTCTAAAGGTCATGTCGAATGTATTCGTGTTGTTCTGCAAAAATGTACCCAAAAGCAAATATACAGAAAAATGTTATGCAACATATCAGACAATTTAAATACTACATTTCACAATTAAAATCTAGTGGACTAGTCAGTAAGCAAAGTGATATTTCTAATTTAAGTTTCCACAAAAATTTTACTTACAGTTCACCTGAACTTTAGTGGTTTTGTACAGTGTTTATATTAATATATTGCCAAGACCAATTGTACGAGTACAAGCAAAAAAAATTGAAGTTTAGGACCTAATTTTTCTTGCTTATATGATTATATGATATTACAAATTTAATACTCTTAAAAGCCCTATCCTTGGATGATTTTTTTCCAATTATAGTCTTTTTTTCAAATAAACTACTTAATGATCAATTGCAAAAGTTAAATAAACAACATAACATTTTCAAATTTTGTTGTTTATATGACATATCCAGTAATACATCTTTCTCTCTGTTTATCATCCGAAACATCCGAAGTGGCTCGGATCCGTGGGAAACGAAACTGACGTGGTAAAGTGATGCTTCCTTCATGCTAGATCGTAATTAGACATTTTACAGACGGCAGTAGAAAAAAATAATTTATTAATAAACATTTCTATAAACTATGACTAAATACTTTCTTTAGAAAATGTTATCCAAATAAAAAAACCACAAATAACCTATGCTTCTTAGAATTGGTAATAACCTGTATGGATTACGACTGGATTATTTCTTATGGCATTACAAGACACAATTATCCGACTTTTTAGGACTTTGATATTGTGTATTGGAGTACTGTAGTTCTTATAGATATTCCCAGATACAATAATCCAAGGTATTTAAATCTGAACAATGTCAAATAAAGTAATAATAATATATTACAAGACACAATTATCCGACTTTTTAGGACTTTGATATTGTGTATTGGAGTACTGTAGTTCTTATAGATATTCTCAGATACAATAATCCAAGGTATTTAAATCTGAACAATGTCAAATAAAGTAATTATAATACATGCCTTAAAAAGTGACAGCACCCCCTAGTTTTTTTTGTTTAATAAATTTTCATTTTGAAAACGGTATATATATATATATATATATATATATATATATATATATATATATATATATATATATATATTCTCACGTATTGATTCACGGATGGAAAAATGTGATGACACTATATTCCGGGATATCATCCGTTCGCTCGTTGAACTCCGACTGGAATCCTGCAAATCTTGCATCCGACTGGAATCCTGCAGACGTTTCGCCAAAATCTCACTTGGCATCTTCAATGCTCGCGCTCCGAAAACACTTCGAACTTCGAGTGTTCGAAGTGTTTTCGGAGCGCGAGCATTGAAGATGCCAAGTGAGATTTTGGCGAAACGTCTGCAGGATTCCAGTCGGATGCAAGATTTGCAGGATTCCAGTCGGAGTTCAACGAGCGAACGGATGATATCCCGGAATATAGTGTCATCATATATATATATATATATATATATATATATATATATATATATATATATATATATATATATATATATATATATATATATATATATATATATATACATATATATATATATATATATATATATATATATATATATATATATATATATATTTTTTTTTTTTTTTTTTTTTTTTCACGTATTGATTCACTAATAAAAAAATGTGATGACACTATACTCCGGGATATCAACCGTTTGTTTGTTGAACTCCGACTGGAATCCTGCAGACGTTTCGCCAAGATCTCACTTGGCATAGTCCCCTCCCGTAAAATAAAATTGATTTATTTACGAGATATCTATTCCCATTATCTGTACAATGTACAACTTAGACTGCGTTAGTACAAGCTTAAAATTACAAAAAAAAATCTTTCCCATTTTTCAATCCCAATAATCAAATTTTTTCTAAAATGAAAAAACTAACAAATCATAGCTTTTATCTACTAAGATTACAAGCTCCTAAGATAACTCTTAAACTGACTTAATGTAATATTAAATATATCTAGGTCTAATGGCAAGACAGTTTTCACCATTTATTGTTCTGTAACATTTAACTCTAAAAGTATATTGGTGTCTGAGACCCGGAAAAAGAAAATGAAAGCTTAACCTATCCAGCAGATAGGGACATTCAATCCTTCAATCTTGCATGCATCAGTTTAAAAATAAATTTCACCCCCAGTTGAACTCTCCGGATGCTGAGAGGTGGTAGTGAACAGTTGCCCAAAAATTTACTCTGAACTCTTTCAAATGCATTAATGTTGATCTGAAAATAAGGAGAGCAAACCACAGAACAATATTCAATTATTGATCTTACTAAAGTGTATTAAACAAGTCGGGTAGAAGGAATGAAAAAACTTTGACAGTTTCTGATAATAATTCTTGAACTTACAGGATAACCATCGAGGATAACTCCCAGATCTTTCACGGTAAAAACTCTTTGTAGCTATTCTTTATTTAAGAAAAACCTAGTCTCGCTTTTAATTACTTTACGAGAAAAGCTGGTTCTACATTTAACTCCAGGTTGTTCTCCTGGCACCAAGCACACAAACGATGAAGGTCCTACTGTAAAAGCTCCTAATTAATTGCCCTCTAAATTATTTCCCAAGCTTTTCTGTCATCAGCAAATGTTAAGCATTTAAGCATTAAGCATATTAAATAAGAGAGGTGTGAGCAATACCATCCCTGAAGAATACCAGAAGTGAAGGAAATTATATCAGAAAAGTAACAAGCCACCTTCACACACTACGTTCGCCAAGTGAAGCTGTTGCGTGACAATTGTACCAACTGGGAATTGAAACCAAAAAGCAACAATTTACCCGATCAAATACTGTGGTGTGGTCGGTACTTGCTTATTACCTTCAAGACTATTTAAAATCTGCTTTGTAACTCAAAAAATTTGTGGCCATTTTAAGAAAATCCATATTTCACATCTACACTACGAGTTTAACTGTTTGTAAACAAGATAGTCAAAGAATTTGGGAATTTCAGATATTATACATACCCTCTTTAAAAAAAATGTACCCTTGACTGCAGAGACTCATTAAGAGAAAATCAAAACAAAATTACCTGTTTTTTGACATTCATTCGTTTTTGAGGGCAGGTGTCAGAGCCTGGATTGCTCTTCCCAATAATTACTTTATAGATGGTTTTCACACCCTGGCTCGTTTAAAATCTTATAATTTTTAATATTTTTTTTTATTTATATAATTTAATTTTTATTATTTATTTAAAAAACTTGACGCTCACTGATTGAAATTTGATTGATTAAATAAATAAATAAATATTTTCCTTTTAAGATAAAAAATAAATACATTATTTTTAGCAAATTTTGTAGCGCGATATTTTCCTAATGGTTGTATTTGCCCTAACGTTTACAAAAAAAACTACCCTTTATTTTAAACAAAGAATCAAATTCTTAAGTTTTCCATTTTTTTGTTTTGAAACACCCTGTATAACCAAATATTTGTAGCAAATTAATATTGGAGTATGTCGTTACAGGATAAACGAATAAGTGGTCACTATTTTTTGCAAATATACGCTTTAACTTTATTATCGTATTTGCCCACGCTAGTTAAGAACGATTAAGTATCAACCAACTTGCGTTAGTGAGTTTATTTACACATTTATTTGCTGTTGTGTGGCGTCACTGTATAAAAGTTTGCCAGGTTTGTTATTCTGGCTAACACAGATTGTCCAGAACCAACCAAGATGTGTGTAATCTGGGACTCTTGAGTCCATGGTTAACACGACCGCAGGTGCGGCCCTAGTCCTTTTAATAGTTCGCTCAGCGCAGTGTGTCCGCCATGTATAAAAAGCGGCAATATGAAAGTGTCGGACACTTTTTACAATTATTGACAACTCTTTTACCCATAAAATTAAATGAAAAATTGATTGATGTTGCTTCATTAGTTGATTCTATGGTATAAACGCATTCCTAGTGCTATGAGTGCTGAAGTGTTAGTTGGGAGGTGAGGATTAGACTTTTCATATAAGGTAAAACTGTATTTTTATTCAAATTAATTCACTGCGTATAGTAGATAAATTGGAATAGTCTAGTTTGCGAATTTAGTAGATGGGATCATAGATACCAAAATTGTCAGTTAGCGTAACCAGAGCTCTTTATAGAATTTTTCACTCCTTGAGAAATACTCTATTATTATTTCCTAAATAGTAAGATATACATTTACAAACTTTTTATACTACTATCAAAAGTGAAACTGTTTTCATGATAATTTGAAAGCGCCAACAACTGATGTACATAGAATAAACACAATGTTTTGGCATATAATATTTAAAAAGAATTAAATAAATAAATAAAATTTAAAAAAAACTCAACAGTTTTTTATCCGTCAAATTTTTGCTAGGTCAAGATTATCTCGCAAACCACTCTTTTGAAAATTTGACTTCATTTTTCACCCATTACAGATATAGATACGTTACTTTTGTAACTTTTTTATTTCTCATTATATTGAAAACAATGGTATGTAATATTAAATACTTAAATTTGTAAGGCGATTGAAAAAACCTGGCAGAGGTTGGAACATGCGCACAAAAATCTTCAACTATTACAAAGGCTATTTTTGTGTGTTGTTTGTTTTTAAATTAACCACGTTCTATGCACTTGAGAATTCAAGACATAAACAGTCCACAAAACAAAAAATCAAACGCCGCAATCATAATTATTATAATTTATTGACTTAACATGTAAATTACGGTAGAATAAATATGTATATAACATTAGAAGACCTCAACTAACGGCGGAAAAATAACGTGGTGTGTCCGAGAATCGGTTTTGTAACCTCAATCAAGATCCAGTTGGAGAACACACCACCTCTTCTCCAATTCTCTCAAATTACATCTAATAAATTATGACTCGTACTGGGCGATACAACATACATCAATGCTTTACCTAACAACGCCTCTTGACATGAACAATTGAACTAACGCACACGCCCCAACGGTTTCAAGATATCCGGCGGGTGCGACTCGATCTCGAAAAAATAATTTCATCACTGACTAGTAAGTAATGGGGCAATAATTTTCCTAAAAATCGGGGCAACGCAGACTCCCACGTCAGATATGTTAAAATTACGATAAATCACGGAAATTAATTTTGTCTACATTACTGAGAAAGGAATGCATTTTTTTACCTATTATCAATTGACATATTATGAACTTCTGACTACTTACATAACATTCACTACCTTATGTATACAAATTAAAATTACCCTTGAGCAACAAAAGAACAATAAAATATAACAGCAGTGTAGACTATAATATAAATTAATTGTATAAAATATAAAACAGTCTTCAAAATTATTAGTAATAGCTGAAAAATTATGCTGTTTTTGGCAAAACCATCACATAACTCGGAAGGAATAGTAAAATAAATACTATATCAAATTGGAAAACACTTTTTCGTCGCGGAATGGGTACCTACTAGATTCTATCAATAATTAAGTTACTTCATTATTCTACTTAGCAACATTTAATCAGAATGTTTGTGTCTGTGTGTGTGTGCCTTGCTTTTTACAACAAAACCAAATTTTCCTAAATAGAAAATGTATACCCTGTCTATTATGAATCATAAACATTTTTTAGAAAGGGAAGAAACTTATAGCTGGAATGACTCAATTTAAGTCGAGAATCACACAACTTTTTTAATATGAAGAACCGACACATTTCTTCCGATACTTCAAAAATAGGCCTTCTCATACGATACTAAGAGCCACAGCAAAATGAAATTCTAACCTAAACAGATAACATCATACGTTACTGTCGAATACGGGAGCTCCGGTTAAACTGATTGGCTGAGCATTGGCGACCAGATTGGAACGCATGTTGGTTGGTCTGCTGGAGTCTTGCGCAGCTGCAGCTTGCCGCATCTCCTCCGCAGTTGCTCTAAAATTCAAACGTGTTAAAGTTTAATGGGCACACACAAATATTGGGAAAAGTAACAAAAAAAAAACGCTGCTCTAATAAAAATGGCACTCAGAAAGCATCAGGCAAAAACAATTTAAGAAAATAGTACAGGTATCTTTTCCAGAATCTATGGATGCAAAACAAACATGTAACATTAACAACAAACAGTTTATGAGCAATTAATTTAAATTAAAAAACACAATTTCATAACCTAGAAAATGAACTGCCAGTTCCATTTTGGACAATGCAACAATTTGGTTTGGTTAGGCCATGGGAAATAGGATTTCCCATCAATTTTGGTAACAAATAGTTTCCATTTTATAGGTTATTCATCCCTGAAAAACTGAAACTGAAAAAAATGGTGAAAAGAGTTGAATGTTTATCATAAAATAACATGTGCAAAGGAGTGTAATAAAGCATTTTGGGAATGTTTTTATAATATGCTAGACAAAATAACCGGGACTAGTGCAGCAGCACGCAAAACCTCTACATTTCTATATTTTCATAATGTTTTTCAAAGTGCAAGCAAAATAAATTTCAGAAGATTCTTATACTTTTATTAGAGAGTTTACGTTGGGCGCCATACATCCGGGTCCTCCATAAGAGTGGCTCTGTGATCACTCTGCGCGCCCAAACCAGAAGGAGATGTCACCAATTGTGGCGAAGCCACCGCAGCCATATCTTGCCTAGACCCTCTATTTGATTTAGTTAGAAACATAGTGTTAGTGAAAACACAGAGGGAAGCAACAGCAACACCAATATTATGAAAGGTAAGCATAAAATAAATGTGTTAGCCCCAAAGTTTTTGATGATGATTAAGCACATAAAATGGTATTGTACTTACTTTCTTCCCAATGCCATCATGCCATACAGGATTCCTGTTGCAAAAATGAGACCACTTCCAAAGAATATGCCCATGGAAAACCTTATTAAGAGTGGTGGTATGGCCAAACTAAATAAACACCGATATAAGAGTTAATGTTCATAACATGACACTATTGTTTATAAACCATAAAAAAAATTATATCAAATGTCACTCACATGAAATAACCAATTGCACGCATATAGTAAGGCTTGCTTTCAATAAAATCGCTTAATCGTTGCACATGATCTATGAACATGCAGCAACAAGGCGCTTCAATACACAGAAGAATGAATCCGGCAATGATTTGCCACATCCCGGCTACCAGAGAGTTTACCTGGGCAACAATTATTCCTGTACACACCCAAACTCCGAGAAAAATAGCAACTAAAAAAATAACAACTTAAAACTATTACTTATTCGAACAATTGGTGCTAACTCTTGGACTTACGAAAACCTGCCAGGGTCCCAACCCCACGACCAGCGAACTTCAACCACCAAGGAACATCGTCTTTCGCCACCGGATCTTGACCGGGACGAGCCATTAAAGCCGATAATTTGTCCTGAAACGACTAAGATCGCGATTTTAACTTGGTATAACAAAATCAAATTGTAATGCTTACCATTTTCTTAAAAATTATATGAATCCTACGTGCACAAAAACAACGGCATCAGATGACATTCCAAATGTAAGTGTCAAATCTGTGACACAGGTTTGTTGACAGAATCAATCAACCACAGAACACATATTGATAAATCAATTCTGAAGTCTGATTTTTAAAAAAGTAGAAGACTATTAGACGCAGCAATTTATTATTAACTGGTTATGAAATAGCGCCAATTTACCATTTGTCTCGTAACCATCAGGTTTAGGGCACGTATCACTTGGCGCCTGGCATCCTGGCATAAGTATCCGTATTTACTTGAGTACACAAATTATTCTTTTATATTCTGTGACACATTGGAATTCGGAATGAAATTGGAAAGAAAACCAAATTGCCAGCTCACCTAAAATTAATCCCCGTGATAACCGTTTTTGCGTCGCCGCTGCAATAAATTAGTGAGCATGGTGGGGTTAATGTTAAGTTAAAAACGCTCACGTACCTTCAAACCTGCGGAAGGCCTCCTCCCAATTATGTTTTCGGTGTGCAGCGCGGTTCGCATATTTGATAAGAAATAACGTATAAAAATTTGTGATTAGTCGAAGATTAGGTCTTTCAGCGAAATGTGTTCGAATTAGTTGGGGTTACTTTAAGCGATAAAATGAGCGGTGAAGGGATCGACGCCAAACAAGAAACAGGGCAGGGAAGCAGTGTGGCTCCCGCTTCTGATCCATCACCAGTAAAGGGGTGGGTTACATTTGATGAAGAAAATGAAAAAAAAAAAAAAGATAGCCCTGCTGTAATTTCCGCGGAAACTGTCCAGATTACTTTGGAAAGGAGTCTAAGCAAATCAGCCGAAAGTCCCAGTAATAATGTAGCAGTGTTGGGCCCAAAACCGCTGAGGAATGTGGAACTGCCCGTAGCCACCGTCGAACCTATTCGACAAGGATTCTGTAAGAATTCCATTTTAAAATTGTATATGAAATGAATAGTGTAACAAGGACTTTGTTATTCTAGCTAATGGTGATGTAATTGTTACCTTGTTGCCTGTAAATTCTCGTTTTCCATGGATAACTCCAGCCTTATTCCGTCCAGAGTTGGTACCAGAGGAATTGATGGCTCAGGGATTAACTGTACGTTTTTTTTTTGGAAAAGTTTTATAAAACTAATGTTACTTGCAAACAAAGAATTTTATTAGAACATAATTGGAAACAATAGCAACTTGGTCCCTACTACTAAGAAATAAAATTCCTAATTATTAGATATTGAAAGCTGGATGGTTAAAAATTAGTGTTTTGCAAAGCTACCCACAGAAATGTGCAACCATTAAAACCATAAACATTGGTGTGATAGGTTAGGGCTAAGTTGATATTTCTAGCAAGTCCCCGTATAATAAAATAAAATTTTAATTACACCATTCGTTATCAGTAGTTATAAATTAAAGTCATATGAGGGAAGCAAACAACATCAGTGAACAGTTTACTGATAATTTTGGCAAGAAAAAAATTATTGCGGATTTTCTGAGGTTGTTTATTTAAAACTGGCGACATTTTTACTTTTTTAATGGCTTGATATACCGAAATAGTGGCTGGCTTATCACTTGGCCAATAAATATTTTAGCAATCTTTTATAAAAAAAAATTGTGACCTTTTTATTAAAAGTTTTTTATTTTTACGCAAGAATATTTGGTAATGCTTTAATTAGAGTCAAGTTCTAACACAGGGGTCAGAAGATCAAAATCAAATTGCATTGTTTTTTTTAATTAAATTTAAATGTTAAATAATTAAATAAAGAAAGCTACAACATTGGCCTCCTCTACACGAATTTTATTTTTAACTTTATTTTGATGTTACAACTCCATTTTTAGAACTTTTCAAATTAAAAAATTAGATAATCATGTTAAATGCCGTTGCGCATGTAACACTGTACTGTTACAGCTTACGGTCGAAGAATACGTTCAAACCATGGAACTACTGGTCAATGACGTCCGTTTTACACTATACAACGTCTGCTACAAACGAATACTGGTTGCGTGGATAACCCTCGCCTTTATCGTACTCCTTAGTCTGCTATTTTCTGGTACAAGCGGACTGACCCTTTTCGGTTTAGGTATTGGCTGGCTTGTACTTAATGCGGCAGCTATTTTTCTCTCAATGTACTTAAAATTCAAACTGCAACGGAATCTCGAAAGGTGTCTGGCTCAAGTCAACAAGCAGTTGCTCCGACATAAGATAATCATCGCTCTAGATGACAGGGGCAAAATATCATGTCACAAAGTGAATCTTTGTTTTCTGTACATGGATTCGGCAGCTTGTATATCTCATCTGCAGACTACTATTGAGCAGCAAGAGCGGGACCCGTCAAGTGGATGGGAACAAAGAATGGACATCACTTCAAACGATATTGTGATACAAGGAAGTAGGACTACTAGACTGTCAAGGAAACAGGTTGGTTAATTAAAAAACTTGATTTCAGTTTGGAATTAGATTTGGCAGATTCACGGCTCTTTGATGTAATTTTATGCGTTTGTTCTTTGGGCATTTTTCTAGTAGTTGGGTATAAGGGGTTTCCATGAATGCTCATCAACTTTCATAACGTCAAGAGACGTTTTTCAAAAAAAGTAAGGCACTTGTTTTTCAATTTACCAACCAAAAATAATTCGGTTTTTTATTTTCTCACAAAAACCCATATAGTTATTAGATAATATAGCGGGGAATGACCATGCCTGTTTGGCGTCATTTTCTTTCTAAACAGCGACCTTATTAACTCGTTTTAAATGACGCATATTAAATGGCATTTCTTCGTCCTCGCATCAAAACTCCTAGCAAACGCAGGGCCTCTATATATCTAGTAGCTGTGCGCGAAAACTGCTTTGTTGCTCCAAGAAAATATTTTCTATAGTTTAATTGTTATTATTGTCCCAACTCTTTTTGCAACGACTTGATTAGATTTGATTGTGGATTTACCCTCTCTTGAAAGTCGCAACTAATATTAATGAATACTTTTGGAGTGGCTAGTAATCTATATTGCACACCTGAACTGCTTATAGCTGTACAAATTCTTTATTAATTCGTAGAACGGACTATAAGGCAAGGTACATGTAAGGCAACTCTCCTTCGTCGCTTTATTCTGTTTCTATCAAAGCGTTTTTGACTACCTTCTGCGATGGCTAACCACCCAGGGAACCACCAAAATTTATTATTTATTTATTTTTAAATAACGCGTTGATTGGCGCTGTAATTACCAATTAATTTTGTGTCATCTTAAAAGAAAATTGTTTTCCATGTAAAATTTGTTGCCATAACCTCAAGTTAATGTTATGTGTGCATCAAGCATCCCCCAAACACTTTTTGACTATGCTCTTGCTTGTTACTGTTGGTTTCTGAGCGGCGCTTAGAGTGACCTTTCTCGTACCTGCTGATGTCCTAAATGATTGGCGCATGTGTTTTCCTTCCATACTCGTTTACTTCAATTAACTAAATTATTCGACTTACTAAACTTTTAACATGGCTTAAAGCGCCAAAATCGCGTAAATAACGAAACAAAAGTGTTAAAATGACAATTAGTTTTGATTTGTAATTAAAAAAATCCCACCTACCCAGCCACTCCAAACCAATGAATTTGACGCGCATCCCAGCCCGCCCCCCACCCTACACCCATTTTTCTATCCCACAGGGCCGGGCTGAACAACTTTACCTCCGCTATCTGCAGAGGTGGGGTAAGGATTTTTTGCGGCGACGTCTCGACTGGATAACCGACGAGATGATAGGCAACCCGCGCAACCCGAGACATATCCAAGCCGCCCTGTGCCCGTGCCAATACACCGAGGACATTTTAGCAAATAAAACGCCCCCTTCGGATAGCCGGCGCGACTGCTGTCCCGCATGGTCCAGATTCATGTCCCGGCTCGGCATTTACTAAAGTAACATTTCGTTCGTCTCTGTTGTTTTCACACTTTTGTTTCCTTTGGTTCTTACTTTCCGTCCCCTCGTCTCTAATTATTTCCTTCGTGCGTAGTCGGTTTCAATTAACACCTAACAGAGACATAGGGACTCACTTTGGTAATAGTTCGATTTTGGAGACCTTTTTTTCGTCACCATTCCCATAGTCATCGGTTGTTGCAGGAAAGGGCTGCATTGTTGTACCTCCGCTACGCTGCCCGTTGGGGCAGGGATAGAGTTAAGGATCTTCTAGTTAGTCCGCCCGCAGCCGGAGGTCGCCACTGCAATTCTATCACGTGTCCATGTCAATACATAGAGGAACACCTGCACTGCAAACCGACAGGCAAGTTAACCCTGCAGTCTTTGTTCCATCTTCCGGATCAAACGGGTACTCGTACTAATAACGCGGTCGCTAAGGGATTTAACGTAATTTAATGGGAATGGTGCAAAACTGGTAAAGTCAGAGCTAACATTCCAATATGTTCAGGGCGGTAATAAACGTTTTGAGACTAAAATTTCTCAAACGTCAAATGTGCGAGAATCCTGTTTAGCATGTACGTTTTCCTTTAAGCTTTTGGTGATGGTTTCAGTCACACTCTACCAAAGCCATTTTTCGCGTTGGGTTTGGAAATTTTATAGCGAAACCACAGATTGATAGCGACCGTTTAATGTATTGAGGCCGAGATTCACCTGGTCATTGAAACTTATCTCCAATAGCTTTTTTCTCATCGGGATTGTAATAATGACAGCTTAATTCAATCAGAAAATAATATCTATTATTTTTCCAGTTGGTTTTTCCTATAGACTGGTTTAACTTGTTTAAGATCATTTTTGCAATTGTTTAAAATTTTTGGTCTTGAATTGCTGTAGTACAAAATCATGAATCACCAGAGATCTTTCTATTTTTGCATAATCTTTGCTTTACAAAAGGTGCTGATCGAGTTGAACCATGTAACCATCCTATATAGATGTTTATTTTCTGAAATTCAGCCTGCTAGAATCTCCAAGGGTATTAATTAAATGGGGATACACTGCAATAGGTTTCAAAATAATTTTTCTATTTTACAAACAAAAATCTCAGTACCTAGAAGCGAAGGATATCTTTGGAGGAATATAATTGTCGGTCATATATATTTACACTAAAATATGCGTTTTGGTACTATAACATATCAAATAGTTACTGTTTAAACAATAGTGATACTCAACAAGATAATTTGTCTTGTTCGGCAATTAGTTAATTAATTGTATTGTACTTAAAAGAATTGAATATTGCATTCCGTCCAATGTACTGTGAATTATTTACAAGACTTTTTAAAGCAATAAAAATTATATTAAAAACGACTAGGTGTTTAATTTTACTAACCATTTAGTATTGCGCATTTTGATTTCGTTGGGGGTATACTGGTGGTCAGTGGCAAATAATAACTGCGTACGCTTGGAATCCATGCGCATTAAATATTAACAGGTAGGCAATTGCGATGCAGTGTAGAAACGTTAAGGTGATTACAATTTTATTCTTTTTAGGCCTGCGACATCCCTGTATGGTTTGCTTTTATAATTCAGGAAGCACTAGCTACTTTGAGTAATTAATCGACTTTTTTAGAGTGTAATACTTTTTTTTACAATTTTACCTCTTTGTTGGCTAACGCATGTTTCGCTCATAATAACCCTGTCTTCATTTTGTGTCTTGTGTTGCCGCATTTTGGTTGCTGAAATTATTAACTTATTATTTAATAATTGCTGTGTGTTTTAAAGCTGTTAATGTTAGTATTCATTAAATCCTTGTCAGCTTGTTTGGGTTCAAAGTGAAAGTCTGCAAAAAATCGCTCAGTAGAGAGGAGGATGATTATCTGACCAAATGTAAGGTTTCAATGTAATAAATATACTTAATAAGTTTTTTTATTTAACCTAGCATGAAGATCGGGAAATATTGGGGAATAAAACTAATAATAATAATAATAATAATAATGATTCGCATGCGTGGCCTATTACAATTCTTTAAAGGTATTAAATTGTGTGCTAATCAAAACAGTTATAGGCCACGTATGTGAATCACTCTGAGAACTGTCGACTCATTTTACTTAATCTCTAACGTTAAAATTCTAATATAAGCAGTACCGGTACCGATAGATAAGCCATTGATGGTTACCCCACCTTCTTGCACTGTTATATCCAACAAAAATTACGTTGTGATTGGACAGTAGTGAATTAACTATACCAGAATTTAATAACTTATTATTTAAATACATTTACGTCTATGTCCTTTTAGATTGCCTAGGATTAGTGGGGATTACAATATTTTCCCACAGATTAAACGTGTGAGATCGGAAACCTAACATATTTAAAAAATACGTGTATTGTACTAATTTTTTAAAATATAGACCTGTGCAATAAATGTTTATTCAATCCCAAACTTGACATTTAATCAGACTTGCCATCCTACCTTTCCAATGTGGTAATTTTGTAGAAAGTTTATTGGACTTTGGGATAAAAAAATTCAATGTATTGAAGACCTTGCAGTGCTTATGTTGGTTATGTTTAAAGAGAGAGTAATATATATTTTATCACAATACTATAATTTGTTTCAAAAATGATACTCCATGGTCTTCAACTGAAAGGGATATTTTGTTCATAGGTAAGACAATCATTTAAAATTTTTAATAAAATAAATACACAGAAAAACTCAAATATGCAATTTTTTGTACAATCATTAGTAGGGTTATTGTTCATATTTTCCAGGTTCCTGTTGTTTTTACATAGCAGACCCTAATGTCCAGTCTGAAGTCTTTGGAAGCATACATCTCCCCACACTCCCAACTAGTAGTGTTTAATTGCAAAGAAGTATTTGTTGATTTCTCCATCTAGTATTATTTTTTTGTTTTGCTTTTATTGTGCAATTAACCAAAAATTACTAGAATTTAGAATTAGAATTAAATATTTAATAATACCTATGACACCCCTCAGGTATATTATACACATAGTAACACACTATCAGGATTCAGTATTCTATATTTCATTTTATCCATATTCTACTTATAAGAAAACAATGTACAAAAGTAACCTTAAAAATATATTTATATACCTTGATTGTTTTAGTTCATTTTTTTCATTTTCATGTTGAATTACTGAAACCTAACTCAGCCTTTGCCAATATGTTATCAAGCTCAGCTTGCATTTCTTGGGTTATCTGACTTAGTTGTAGAGCTAGAGACGACAAGTTTTTGGATACCTCCTCCAAATTATCATTGTCCTTCATAAACTCTTGCACTTTAGCAAACCTATATTCTTGCGGAGGCTTTTCATCTAAGCACAGGTAAAGTTTCTGTCGTTGTTCGATGTCGGCATTAATAGCTTCTACGTCTTCGGCGATTTGAACCGCTGTAAGCTGAAACGGCTTCCTGTGAGCGATATTATTTCCCCTGAACATATTGTAAAAAGGCCATAATAGACCCAAATGACATAAAATGCACATAACCTATTTGTAGGATGTCTTAATCGTTAGACAAGATTACTACAATCATTCGGCCAGTTGCGGATATATTTTTGCAATCCGGCGTTACCTTCTTCTCCTTAATGCCTCACACAATAACCAGTAACCGTTGATAATGTTGAATTACAAAGATTTTTCGACATTTTATTGTAGTCAATAAATAGCCAGTAAACATTGATAATTGGATTGATCCACAACCTCTTTTTAATATCTGTTAAGTTGTTTTGTAATTTTTTTCATAAAAATACAAAATTTGTCATTCTAGTGTTTGGAGCATCTTAGTCGCCTTGCACACGCGAGAGTAAGCAGATTTTCGCTCTCTCATACTGTCTTTCGATTATGTACTTGGCATTGCACATGGCGCTACAGAATCTTTTGTAATCGTGCCAAAAAACTTTGATATTAGTTTCAATTGTGTAGTCGTGGTTTCCTAAGTGTTAAGTGAAAGTTTTAAAGTGTGTAATTGTTGTCGGCCCCGCTGTTTGTCATTCACGCCGGTTGAAAGTCGGATGGTCCGTGGTTGAAACGGGAGTGGTCGTTTATCTGTTATAAAGTTCGTCCTTCATGGCACGCTGAGAAGAAATGTTGGTTATAGTTATCCTCGGCATATCCCGTAAAAACGGCAAATGAGCAGAGCAGCCTAGCCCAGCCGAGATCGAATATTTTCTCTCTCTCTTTCTGCGCTTTTCTGATGCAACCTACACCCGGTAATCCTTTTTAATATCTTTATAGTAGCATATTGTTTTTGGAAAAAACTGCTGGGTAAGTACATTTCATAAAAATATTTTAAGGAATATATTAACACACTCACATACTAAAAAAAACGGTTATAATCAGTAAAACCCTATATATACAAATTATTAAAAATATATTTATGTACATTATATCACAAAAATACTGGTTTTAAAGTTGCTAACATACTAAACCTGAATCATTCAATCTATTGGCACAAATGACACATTCTTCTTAAACTTCTGGGTCAGTTTGCAAAAAATAAAATTTATTGTGTACACTCTTTTTACAGTTTTAAAACTTAAATTTACAAAAACAAAAACTTACAATCCCACAAAAACTACATCCGAAACACTTCACTCTCGGAACCAGAATCCAAATTGGCTTTGGCCTTCCGCAACACCTGGCTCGTTTTGTGAATCTGTTTACATATCGTCTTCTCCACTTGCCTCTTCCTCTGATTGGCCAGGCTTAATTGAGTGGCAGTTTCTTCCAACGCTCGTTTCATCCTCAGAAGTTTCCGTTTGAGTTCATTATTTTCGCGCGAGATGTCTAAGGAAGTTTGGCAACAGTGCTGGTTGGCTTAAAAAACAAAAAATAAGATAATAGAGTAGAGAGAAGCGGTTGGGGGGAGGAAGTTGAAAGTTATATAAACTCACCACAAGATGGCGCTTGGATTTGGTTGTTCTGTTCGTCAAACAAATTGCTCATCGATTCCGTCAGCTCAATGGTCTGCAGCAATGGCCTCGGAACGTTATTGGACTGGGTCTCTAGACTCGAAAACCTGCCGTGGTCGCTTTCTATACCTAAATCGGGCGAGGAATTCGCTTCGGTTCTCTCCGCTTCCACTCTAGAACGTTGAGCAATGGATCTGCCAAAACAAAAGCTTCTCATCTCTTCCGCGTTGTCCTCCGAACTATAGTTTTGATCCGAACATTGTCTCTTATAAGGCACTAGCTGTCTGCTTCCAATATCCGGCATCGACGTGTTCAGGTTCAGTTTGCCGGTCTGCATTTTAATTAGCTTGTTGCGCAAATCCGCATTTGCCGATTCTAATTCGCTGAGTTTCAGTTCTAAATTGGACCGTTGACCTTGCAGTGTCGCGACTTGCTCCTGATACTTTTCCATCACGTCCATCAATTGATGCTGTGTGTCTTTTAATTCCCTCTGCGCACCCTCTTCCTTCACCCTGACCTTATTTAGTTCTTCTTCTAATATAAGTTTCTCGCCGTTCAGTTTCGATCGTTCGAGAACTGCGTCGGCGTATTGCCGTTCGAGCGCGCCGGTTTGAATGTTATACTCTTGAATGGCATTTTTTATTTCCGCTTCCCTCCGCTTGTAACCGGCGATAGTATCTTCGTGAGACTGAACCGCTAACTTCAGATCCGCTAGTTCAGACGCCAACGTTTCAATCTCTTTGAGTTTAACGTCCACATCGCTCTTCTTTACGTAATCCCTATCATACTCCTCATGCATGTGCTGGATAGTCTCCGACATATTCGTCATCTCGACTTCGTATTTTTCCTCCACCTTTCTCATTTTGGCGATAAACACATCTTCAGCGTCTTTCAATTTCCCAATAAGATCCTTCTCATACTCGGTTCGGATATTCACTTCCATCGCGGCTATGGATTCTTTCATCGTTTGCATCTCGTTCTGAGCGTTCTGAGCCTGCTTCTCAAACGCCATCGCATCCTTCAGGAGGCTTTCCTTCTCAGCTTCCAGGCAGTTAATCTTATCCAGCAATTCCTTGTTTCTAGAATGTGCGCCGTCCTCAAGTTTGGCCTTTAAGTACGATAATTCTTCCACCGTCTTCTTTAGATCGGTGATCTGTTGGTCAGCTTCATGCTTCTCCTTCTCCACTCGAGCTAGCCGTTGTTTCATTTCGTCCACTTCTTGGTTCATGTCTTGCAGTTTTTCACAGTATATTTGGTTTGCGAGGCTATTCTCCTTGAGCTCGTTTTCTAATCGACAGATCTCCTGGTGAAGCTCGATGACGCTAGCCCTTCTCTTGCTCCCAGTAAAGCTCTGGCAGCGGTCGTCGTCTTCTGTTGATTCGTTATAATTCAGTCTCTTGGATTTGGAAAACGGAAGCGGAGCGGAGTGATTTAATCCAATTCTCGCTCTGAAATAAATAATAATTATTCTATTACCTTAAGCAATGTTCAATTTTATTACCTAGACACGACCCGATCCGGCTCAGACCACGCCTCCGACTCACTTTGGACGTCGCTATGAGGTTTCAAGGTCGCTGATGTGTGAGACTTGGATGGAGTGAAGAGCTGTGACGGCCGCTTTTCCTCCTCAGATTCTGATAACTTTTCGATTCCACTCTCTCTATTGTTCAATCTGCTCAGTTCATTGTCTCTCAGTTTCAGTTCGCTTTTCAAGTTAACCACCTGTTCCCTTAACGCCTCGATCACCTGTTTGTCGTTGGGTTCGGCATCGTCCCTCTTTTTATACAAATGACTTTCGTAGGTTAAAGTTATATTGGACGGTATGATGCTCAAGTGGCTGTTCTCCTCGTCTACTTTACCAAAACCGTCGGCCAAGCTTAGGTTCTGGAATACGGATCCGTTAAGAAAGGCCGTGATGTTGGACAGCTGCGCCAGACTTTCTTCCGGATTGCCCATCAGGCTCACGGAAAACGACCTAGACAAATCCAGACTGTTGCTGATTATCTCCCTCAGTTTTTTGTTTTTCGCTGACCCGAGAAATCCTAACACTGATTTCTGTTTTAACAAAGAGTCCAGAAATACGGCCAACTCTTCGAGCCGAGTGCCGAGGACCGAGCACACTTCGTTTGTTTCCAACCTGAGCTGCTCGCACTGTTGCATTTCGCGAGTCAATTCTCGGTTGGTCGCTTTCAACTCGGCGATAATTTTATCGGCGCCTTCCAATTCGACCACTCTTTCATTAGCACTGACCAGTTGTTCCTCGAGAGATCGTACGCGATCTTCAGTATTCTGCGACGTCCACTGTAACGATTCATCATCAGGTATCGGTATTTCGAGACCGAGCTCGGAAATTTTCTCCTTCAGCACATGAAGCTGGACATCTTTCAACGAAAGCACCTTGCGAAGCTTCGAAACGTCGCCCGCGTTTTCGCGTTTCTTGTGAAGCTTCTCAATCTCGCGATTCTTTTCCCATAGTTCCTTGTTTACGATTTCTTGGAGGTAGCAGGTGCACTTTTTCAGCTCGTTGTTCAAGCGTTCGATTTCCTTGTCTTTTTCCTCGAGTTCTTGCCGGTAAAAGGAGCTGCGTTTTTCCGTGCCAAAGTCGCTTTTCTCCATTGCGGATCTGTCCTTGATTGAACTCTGGTTCGCCGAGAGAAGCTCAAACTCCAAGTCGACGATTCTGTTGTCTTTTTCCTCGAGAAGTTCTTCGTAGTGATCTCGCACCTTCTGCAACTGACAATCTTTCGCGTTGACCGTCTCTTCTAACACCTGCCGAGTTGGAAATGTGCGTCGTCGAATTTAACAATTTAATTGTAAGGATGAAAATGACAGAACGTACCTCGACTTTCGCCTCTAGGGAGTCTATTAACGCTTTGTACTGGTCAACCATCTCCGAATGTTTTGTTTCCGCTCCGGTAAATTGTTTCTGGTAAAAACAACACAGAGGTGATTAGAAACGAAACGACTGTTGTATTCAGAAATGGTCTTCATTATTACGGGGCTAGCATTAAATTTAAAACTTTCTTCTCCTTACCAGTTTCCGATCGAACATACGTTTGAGGCCCTATTTCAAGCGCTCATTGAAACCAATTGTTAATTGCTTTGTTTTTTTTTCTCACATTGTGTGTAGCAGAGCCAAGGCGCAAGTAGCTGTCAAATGTTAGTTCAAACCCTTAATTTCATCAAATAAACAAATTGTATATGCTACAGCTTATTCCATTTTAACGGAGAAAAATGTTTTTTTAGCTTGTGGTAGATATGCATTATCTATTGATTTGAACTTCAAATGCGTCAAAGTCATATAAATTCTATCAAATATTTGGAAAACATTCTGCCTTCTATTTAGCGAACTATTTTTATGTTTTAGTTCCTTTATCTTTTGTTGCTTACACAAAGCGTTCAAAATTACAGATTTTTTTTAGTTTCTGGTACATACTCAAAAACGATTTTTTTTTACACTTTTGAAAAATATAAGTAAGTATAGCGACGTGACGTGTGACGGCTACCGGAAGCGACAAATATCAAAATGTGGTTAAAATCTCACGAAAACATGCGGTCGCTCCCATATCCGTGACTAAAGTATCGAAAATGTGGCTCGCGACCGTGAGTAACAAATCTTGTAGTAACATTTTGCGCACTCCTGATCGGTCGATAATTGGATATTTTAGAGTAAGGAGTAAAAAATAGATGTTTTTTATATAGAGCGTTCAAATTTTTGTTGTTGTGATATATACACCACAAGCTTTATCTTTTGAAAAAAAGGCCATAGTAATTGTCAAGGGTTGAATAACATTTTGATTAATCGTTTCGGGTGTTGTATGTCCTACCGTTTTCTTGCCGCTCTTTCCCGTTTAAGTTTTGAGGGTGATTTACAACCACCTTCCCCCAACCCTTTACAGTACTATATGGCCATGATTTGCACAACAAGAACGTCAAAAACGAATTTTTTATTATATTAGGAGTTTTAGAAAAACGTTTTCTCCTTTCAAGTATTATGCAAAGTAGAGTTTTGTTACTTTCGCTTTGTTTAACCTAGAATGAGAGTAATTTTTTCAATTTCATTGCTAAAATTTATTTTATTATTTTATTATTTATTATTTTTGCTATTTGCTACAAATTCACACTAATTCAGAATAATTTTTATATATATAAACTAATGACAACAATACCATAGAAACGTTATATTTAAAGAGCTCTGTGCAAATTTTAAAGCCTCCAAATTTAATAGAAACATTTTTTTTAAAGAAAAATAATTACCAAGTGGACTCCATTCTTACAAACTATTTATGATGTTTTGCCTGAAATTTAAGGTATCAAATTTCAACGAGCTAAATACTACCAGTTTGATATTTTCATTGTTGTTATTTTAATTGTACAGTGTTCAGTTTTTTCCAGAAATAGATGCTCTTTATCTTATGGAATCTGGAACAATAAGGTATGGCTTTTTATGATTTCAAGCGCAAAAACGTCATTAAGTAACTTTTTTTATTGATATTGTAAATTCTGGCAAACATTTTTTTTTTTCAAGGATTACGCAAATTATAGTTTTGACATTTTAGCGAAGAGCCTGTCTGTATGCACGCACAGGGTGAGAGTTGCATTTTACCTTTGCTATTTGTTTTTGTTTTCGTTTTCCGTTTCATGCAAAAAAAAACTGCATGCACTTAAGTAGAGCCTCGCAATTAAGGGATCAAATTTCAACGCGCTATATGCTGAATTATGGAACTACTCGCCACCTAAATAAGTTACAAAAAGCTCCAGGAAACGCTAAAAAATAAACCCGTCACCGGAGCACAGAGCAATAAAATGCATGGTGTCGGATATGCAAAAAGTTTATTATTAACAAAAATACAAATTGATAAAAATTAAAAATATGCAACTGTAGTAAAATCGAGCTTATAAACGCATGCGGCAAACTACTACCAATTAAACCGATCAAATATCACAAATTATCGCACAGGCATGCTTGGAAGACTTCCTTTAGGGGCGCGGCCGCCGTTAATTACCTTTGTCCCCGCCAAATCGCTTTCTCTATGACATTTTCGTCAAAACCACGCGACGAAAAACCAAAAAAAAAAAAGGAATGAAAAAAAAAGGTGCGAGACCAAACTTAAAACTTGGCAGGCCGAAAGTTCGACAAGCCACAGAATGAACCCGCGACGACGCTCTGGTTAAAAATAACTGCAGAATGTTTTAGTGTACGTGTGGAACTAGTAAACAGAGTCGCGGGGCAGAGTGATGGGAAGCGTCAGTATGCACAGGGTGGTCCGTGTTTAAAATCCGACTTAGCGATTAATCTCTTAAACGCAGAGGTGGTCCTTGGAACAAAACTTAACGGAAAAACATAAAAACGGATCAAATACATCGTCTTGGTACAAATGAGCGCGTCATGCTTATCTTCCAAAATGGCGCTCTATTGCACGCAATGCCGCCGCCTCCGGTACAAATGACCTATTTCCGTTGTTTGCCAATAAACACAATCCGAGGATCATCCGCAATAAAAATAAAAAATAAACAAGTTACTACTAGCACAATGACGTATACATGGTGGCCACTTTTTCAATGCCACTGATTGTGTGGGAAGCCCGTTAAATGGGATCCATAATGTTCTGAACCAACAATCAAGAAATATTTTAGAAAAATAAAACTCATTGATTTTAGTATTTCCTTCCTTACAAAAAAAAGTTTTACAAAAGTTGTAGGGTGCAAAATCCACAATCCACTTGTTTTGTTAATAATGCATCCCAATTTTGAACTACTATATTGATCGAAATATTAAATAGAGCACACTCTATTTTCGTGCGTTTTCAGATTCGTTATAAAAAACTAAAATAATTTTGGAACTAGTACAAAAATACCGTGTCCTATTAAAATTTTCAATGTTGGTAGTAGTAGTTCAAAAATTATGACACTCCTTGTCCAAAACAAAACTCATTTTGAACCTTTTTCATTTTAATGTAAGGAAATGCTAAAATTTTATTAACAATTAATTTGGTTTTTCAATATTTCTATATTCCTTTATCCATCCATTATGTTGTATTATTAAACAACTCTGCATCTGTAATGACTTAAAATTACCCATCCCATCCTATTGAAAAAGTGGGCATTGTGTATACAGGGGTGCCCAAAATCAATTCCAATATTTAAAATGAAATAGTAATCCACAAAAATAGTGCATGAGAATGCGTTTAATAGGCAAAAAACGACAATAATATAAAATATTAGTAGAGTTTTTGCGTTGAAGAGTCAATTTGGCGCTTGCAATTTTGCGAAATATGTTCGAATAATAGATAACCCTGGTTCAACACCACAATTTTTTAAAAATGTTATTTTAATTAATTGATCGATTTTGATTAAGTTTAATTTCGAAGAGAACATATTGAAATTTTTAGTTTTATTCTTTTTTTGTTTATAGGATTTGGATGTTCCAATAAGAAATAAGAAGTCGTTAAATTCTAATAAAAATCTAAGGAACCTCAATCTACAAATATTGTACACGGCAATGTCCTATTAAAATAGGCTTTGAAACTAGTAAGGAAGTGATCATCTTTTACTGTCAAGAAACTTTTTTTAACTTAAAAATTAACAATTGTTTTCAACAAACGAAACATTGTTTCAGTTTTTCATTTGATAAGTTTTCTTGTTAGTGCAACTTTAACAGTACCGGAAATGGGCAAAGTATTTTCTTTTTCGAAATCGCTAGAAATCATTTAAAACTTGAAATAGCAAAAATAGTGGAGATTTAATTTTGAACTAAAACTAAAAATAAATTTTCAGAAAAAAAGTTGTTGGGTCAAAATTTACAATTTGTGACGTACAATGTCGTGTTTTCATTTTTTAAAGGAGAAATTTAAGAGACGCCCGAATTTTAAACTTGCAATAATTATAATTGGAAATATACCGGAGATTATAAGCTTTTTTTTTCTAAAATGGCTGGGTAAAATTTTTCAAAATCTTAAATAAAAGCATTTTCAAATGATAACAAACAAAACAAAAATTTACAATTTGACACGTAAAATGCAACACCCATAATAGCACCCGGAACGGAGAACATGGAAAAAGCGTAATTTTAGTTTAGTTAATTTTTTCGAAAATGGCTGTGCAAAATTTTTTAAAATGGTAAGAAATTACAGCATTTTCGAAAATTACGCAAAAATTGAACTGAGTAAAAAAAATCAACATCTGTAACCGCACAAGCAGAACCCCCGTTCCGACGCAAAACTCAAAAACCGCCTGAAGCTAGAGTCGATTCTGTGATAGCGGCGGCCGTTCTGCAACCAAACAAAAAAAGGCGAGGATCAAGCCAAAAAAAAAAATAAAGCGGCAGCAAGCGGCAAACTTCTACAGCGGAAAGTGGAACTTCCCGTAAAATCGCTTATCAAAATCGTCAGTGACGCGCGTTAGTACCTCGCAAGGGGGCGTTCCGGTCGTCGGTAGGGCGTCGAGTTCGGCGGCATGGGCGCGCGGCGGCGCCACCCGCGTCTCCAGCTCCCGTTCCAGGTCGGTCTTCGTCTTCTTCAGCTGCGCGATCTCCTCGTTCGCCCGGTTCCTCATGTCGATCATGCTCTTGATTATCTCGCACGCCTTCAACTGTTCACTTTTCAACTTGACGATTTTCTGTTTGTACGCGACGAACTCGCGCCTGACGTCACCGAACTCGCGCAAAAGTCGCTCGCCGCCGTCGCGCGACCTCAACAGCGACTCGAACGCGGACAAACAACGACCGTCCGGGGTGGTGGCGGCGGAGGACGACGTCGACGACGTACCGGACACGTTTAGCGGTACATGTAGTGAGTCCTTTTGCGCAGTTCCATCAGATGCTGCTGCGTCCGGAACTGAAACCAGATAACCGTCAATATTCGAGCTGCGCGAGTTCGCCGTCGGACTCGTAGACACCGCTAGGTTTTGGCTCTTCTCGACCTCGACGAGGGCGCGGTCCAGTTTGCTCTGCAGATCCTTCACGCGCAGCTTATTCTTCTCGAGCTCGTTCTCCAGCTCACCGATTTTCGCGTCGCTCATCATTTTCGTTTGCCTCGCCGACTTTCTCTCCTTAATCCAAGCGCGAATTAATATTTGGTACACTTTGGTCACCTGGCATTAAACTCGACCATAGGGAGGCATTATTGTTATTTTTTAAAATATTTACGTTTCTACGAGAATATTGAAATTTTTGTTGAAAATGGAGGTCAATGAGGTCTATCGGCAGATACCATAAAGTTATCCCCAGCCCCTCCTCCATTTAAATATAATTAATTATTTCTTATAAATTTACAGCCTCACACAAAAACCGTTCCCGACGGTAAACGGTATAACTTGTGTGAATCTCTTTGATATCATTGAATAGAGGAAGGACCAAAGTATTTAACGTATAAATTTCAATTTCTCAAAATTATTAATAAATAATATATAAAACGTTCAATATTGATCATTGATTTTTAAACTGTTTTTTCCATTTAAAATGAGATTTTAAGATTATTTCTCTACTTATATTGATCCGAGAAGGTTCAAATCTTTATAGAAAATGCACATCAATGTGCGAAATATGTAGTCGATTGCTTCAAATTTCGGAAACTTATCGTGTTTCATAGCAAGGTCCAAAAAACAGTCGAAAATCGCGAATAAAAGATGGATACCGGCGTCGGATCAGGGTCGATTTTCGAAAGTAACAAGATTGCTTAAAATACCTACGTTGCTCTGAGAAGGTTGAAATTTTTATCGAAGCTGGGGGTCAATGAGGTCTATCCACAGATACCACAAAGTTTAATTAATATTAATTACTTCTTATAAATTTACAGCCTCAAAAAAAAACCGTTCCCGACGGCAAACGGTATAACTTGGGTGAATAACATAGTCTAATATTTTTATATATCCAAAAGCTTGCTGATATTTTGTTAAAGATTACACCAGCTACTGCACAAATTTGCTGGATTGCTCCTACGATGGTTGTCCATGAATCGAACGTTGACTGTATACAAGAAATGGACGTATTTCACATAGAAATGCTGAGAAAATGTATAAGATTCTTAGAAAAACAATACAAAACAAACTAAAAGGAAAACATTCCAAAAAAAACGGAAATCAACCCTTATGTAGCCTTGAAGAAAGGCAGTTTCTACAGTGCATCATATCGTTGGGGGATTAAATAAAATATATCATAGCATTAGCAAGATACGGACGGAAATTAAAGGTAGAATTATTTACCGGGCGCTGATTGACTTGAGGATTTTTAGTTAGATTTCCTGTACTATCCCAACGCTTTACCGAAAATATAAAAAGAACCAATGGAATGGAATGGAATAAGCTAAAAGACGTTCCACCAACAAACATTTGGAACTTTGGAAAACTTCAATATCGGTTATGTTTTCTGCTGTGCGGCTGGTGAATTACTACTTCCTTACATGGTGTATCGAGCCAATAAAATGTGGACGACGTGGACAGGTTGTAGTAACTGGTTGGAATGTCAGATAATTCCAGATCGAAAAAAGTTAGAAGGCAAAAAAGTGATGCTATGTGATAATCTGCCTTCTCGCCTTACAGTACATGCATTAGAAATATGCCGTCAAAACCGAGTAAGCTAATTTGTGAAAATAGCATGGAGGAAGATACTATCGGAGTGGAAGGATACTGATGAATGCATTCGTAACACAAACATACAGAAACAAAACTTTTCACATCTCTCGAAAACGATGGACATAATCACACCAAAAGCAGAAGATAATTTGAAAGCGTTTGTTCGAAAATGTGCTATGGTCCCCTCAAATCCAAAAGATGTTCTAGACCGCATTCCAAGAGCTTCTTACAACCCAGATGATGTTTAAGACCTGTTTTTACAAAAACTTCAAAGCCAACCAGTAGAACCGACAAAAACCGCTAGAAATCGTAGAAAAAAACTAAATATTTGAGCCGGGAAATGTTTGCGTTGAGAATCCAGAGAGTGAAGAAAATAATAAGACAATACTGGATAGCGAAATGCAGGAAGAAGACCGGATCCAACACAATGATAACTCTTGAGACGACGTAGAGTTTGATGAGCTGAGTGAAGAGCAAGAATCAGAATAGTATATTATGCAACAAGTACGGTAGACGGCATTTGACTCACGAGTTTATTTCACACGAGCGGAGCGGTATTTAATAAACGAGTGAGTTAAAAAATTTACCGAACGTGTTGCATACTATACTATTTCTACGACCATTGCTTTTTGGGTACATTTTCGCAAAACACGAATACATTCACTGACATGAATTTCAGAATTGACAAACGTCAAAATTCAAAGCATGGGAAATATCTTCGAAAACATCCTATAGCTCGCAAACCCGTGCGGTAAAATCCCGGAAATGTCCGAAGTGGCTCGGATTCATGGGAAACGAAACTGACGTGGTAAAGCGACGCCTCCCGCACGCTAGATCGGTGCGTAATTAGGTATTTTACAGACGAGAGTAGAAAAAACAAGTTCTTAGACTACAAAGAGAGGGTGGTTATATCCCACAACTAAAAAATACAGTTTTGATGAAAATGAAATTCATTATTAGCTCTTTCGAAAAGTCACTGAAAATGTGGAAATGGCCTTCTAAACCAGGCGAATTTTCTTATTCTTGGGACGACATTTTAGTCTCCATATAAGTAAGTTACTAAAAGAGGTATATTCGCTGTTCCAGAGTTGAAAGACATTTTGGATTAGCAGTTAGTCGTTTTTAAAAGCTACCGTTTAATATTCTTATGTTTTTGAAGTGAATTGTGACTATTTTTAAATCGATATATTAATTTTCTTTTAACTTTCATAACGATCATATTTCTTTCAGTTATTTCCTCAGGATTTATATTTAAATGAAATAAAAACATCTTTAAAACACATTTTGTGGCTGTATTTATCAGATTGAGATATGATTTGGATCAAAGTCAATGAAATGTACGGGGTAACTTTGCCACAAATATCGACTCGCAATGCATTTTTCGTACTGGGGTAAGGTAGCCCCGTCAATTGATAGACTTTACGCCGCTTTTTGACCAAAAAAGTTACTAATTAAATGTTTAACTTAATTGGCTATAAAATAATGATATGTAATCCCTCTACACACCTGGTGCAAAACGAAGATAAATCATAGTTTTTTGAAGACGTTTCTGTTAATAGTTAAAAACGGAGTACGGTAATTCCCCCCAATATGGGAATCAGTCATCCCAGACAATGTTCATGTCCCTTCTTTAGCTTCGCCTCCCTCAACCAGTATACAGGATGTCCAAATAGTATGTCAAAGTAATATCTCACTTACTATTTGTTTTTTAGAAAAAATAGTTAAATACATAAGACTAAAAGAAAAAAATTAAAATTATTTTTATATATGATTAATAAACATGTGGGACACCAAACTTATATGTTTTTAATGAAACACCCTGTATATTATTGCATTAGTAGATACCAGCTTTTATACTTAATCACAATGTAGTGTTGTTATGGTCTATAGTGAGTGTTTTTGGAATTATGGCCAAAAATGTACGTATTTAGGGTTGTCGAATTGAGCAGTCAAATTTTTTTGTGTCAATTGACTGAAATGATTTGAAAAATGCAATTAAATTTATATTTATTTATATTGTTATGTCGCCGTGGCATCGTTCTGAGAACTAAATGGAGTGCAATTTTTTTATTCGGATTGCCTGAATCTGCCTGAAGTATTTCTTAAAGTGGGTTACAGGTAAGTTGAACATCACAAACAATCATCAACAATGAGAAAATATCGCAATAAGCCAAAAATTAATAGGTAAATTTTAAATTTTTTGAAAAAAATGTTTCCTTTCTTTCCATTAATTTAGAAATTCTGTATTTCCTTAAAGCTTAAAATATGATTATATTATAGTATAGTATAATATAATTATATAATTATAATCTAAAATAATAATTTCAGATCGCGTCTTTTTGTCTAAATATAAGTTGGCTAAATGATTATTAATATTATTATATTCTCAAGCAATAATTAAAGTGAAAGTTAATTTAACAGTTCTTCTTTATTTTGCAGTTTTTTTTCTTGATTTATAAGTGTTCTTTGTGGGACTATTTGCAATATTGATACTGCATTCTTAACATTATCCCCAGTGTAAAATACTGTTTAAAGTGTTTTTCCCAAGTTGCGCAGTTCATAATTTTATTTTTTTTAATATCGGATTAAAAAAATATTTCCGCATTACATTTCGCATTAACATGTAACAAATCTTACTTCCTGAAAGAATTATATTTCATTCGGCTCTATAGACTTTTCACGTTCAAGTAATATTTATTTTGTTCTCAATCCTTTTTCGACATTTCGTCAAAATGTGTCTACCTCAAAAAATACAAACTCTAGGTATAGGGAATGCTTAATAAAATTAAAAGAGAGTTAATATTCGTAATTAATGGAAGTAAAGCATATAGGGGGGTTCCAGTTTTTTTTTTATGAAAATTAATATTTTTCATTTTCACTCACCCTGCATAAACTATTCGAACCAACTTCAAGATGAATATAGAATAATTAACTGTATCATTTTATAAAATTGTTGGCATAATAAAATTACAGCTGTTGGAAACGACGTCAAATAGATAGGGTATTAAAAAATCCAAAAACGCTCGGTATAAACCATAACAACCCTACATTGGGCGATTGAGTATAAAAAGGGTATCTATTAATGACATAACGTACAGCGTGTTGCGTTTTAAAAATATAACTTTTATTTGCACATATTTATATTTGAAAATAATTTTAAATTGTTTCTCTTAATCTCATATATAACTTTTGTATTTAACATTTTGCTCTAAAACAAATAATAAACGAAATATATTACTTTGACACACTTTTGGACTTCCTGTATAAGCAGGTAGAGAGTGGAGCAAGAGCTTCAATTAAATTCCGATTAAGCCAACACTATCGAAACCTCAGCAAGTTCAAAATAAATAAGAACTAAAAGTTCAGATTTCAACGAAATTATATATTATGACATGACAATTGTTTCGACAACACCGTGGTATTATCTATTGCAGATCGCGCAAATGCATCGGATATGGTTTACACATTGGCCCTGTCTGTGCTGATAATAGAGGAACTTTGAAGCGACTACGGAAAAAAATGAATGGGCTATTTACCATAGCGAAGTTCCACGACCAATATGGCCACCGACATTTCGTCACTTCATCGGGGTTCAGTTTAGATGTCATATTAAATGTTCTAGAAAAACGATTTAATTTAAAAACGACTGAAACAATTTAAAATCAATGTTTCATTTTCTTTGTTGATCTTACTAGAATAGGACTTTAATTTCCGGATCGTTTCAAATAAAAAATTAAAAAAAAAAGCGAAAAATATTGAATATTTTTACTTCAAATTTTCAGGATTTCTTTTATGGCTCACATGAAGCTTCAATATAGCTATTTTAGACGTTTCTTTTCATAATTTTGTTGTTTATTGATCGAACCACTCAAAACGCATTTCATTTTGTAGGTATTTTTATACGAAACGTTTTTTTCGAAAAAGCATAGTTTTAGCTACAAATAAAAAAATGTTTCTTTAAACGTGAAACATTGGATGAAACCCAACTCATTGCTACCAAACCTACTGTTGCACAGAAGAGAATTTCGAGAAAATCTCGACCAGTCAGCAGTTAATTATATGGTTACCTGGATATTTTACACTACTAGTTGCTAGTTTATCCACAAAATTTTCAGGGTTATTTTGTTGTTCTTTTTTAAAAAAAGTCAGCGTTTCCTTTAAAAAATTAAAAGCTACAAATAGTGTAGAAACAAGCAATTTTAATTTAATAATAATTAATTTTAATACAGTTACACAATTTTTCTGAAAAGTTGGTTTTTACTTTTTCTTTAGAGAAAAGGTTGTTACTTCCGCGCTTTCAAACTATATGAATAATTTTATTCAATGATTCCTAAGAAATATTGGATTAAAAACCCCTGCAGTAATCTACGGTCTTGATTGAAAGATTTTTTTTTTTTAATAGGTTTCGGAAAAACAAAATCCGCATTTTTTTCTTATCCAATTTTTTGTACTTGTTTCATTTTATTCTTTTCGACAACAATCAATATTTTCAAAAAAAAACCGCAGAAAGTTTGGATAACAAAAAAAATCAAAATGGCGGATTTTTTTGGCGGAAGTTATTTGGAACTTTTTTAAAACGACTTCTATTAGCGATAATATAATAACATTTTCATGCGTTAGATACAAATTCATCAATAATTTATTTATAATTTAATGTTGTGGTATTTATGAAATATGATTTACTTAAATTGCCTGAATCTGGTAGTACAACATTCAGAAACTTGATGCAAGAATAACAGCAATATTGCTGCTTTCTTCAACAATTTTGCAAACCATATCTGATCCTTGGGAAGTAAACAGAATGCCAACTTTTCTTCAGAGAATTGATTTTTATTGAAAGCTCGGGAATTACTAAATAAGGTAAGGAATATTCAGTGCTGCAAGATTCATAAATATAAAAGTGACCGCGACGCGAACATTATTGAGGAGGAATATGACTAACTTAAATAGGTAGTGTTAGTTTTGGTTAGTTAGTAGTTAGTATTTTAAATGTAGTTACTATTATGTTGAGCTACTATTAATAAGATTTCTTAATCGATTAAATTTTTTCGAAAATAAACTTTTTTTATTGCTGTTTTCATTATGGTTTGTAGATTTTTTTTATTTAGATCTGTTTAGTTTAGAAATAGAAATAAAATATTAACTACCACAAAGACAAGAATTGAAAATGTTTAGTTTTATTCCGGTGTTAAATTTCTTTTGTTACGGATAACAAATAGTATTTTTTACAGTATTGCTACTAATGAACGAACTTCAGGGTCCACTACAGATTACACTACCGAGTGAAATAAAAGTGAAGAAGCGAAAAATTTTTGAAGGAAACGTTTTGAAAGTGTGAGGTTATTAATTAATCTACCTCTTTCCACATTTTTCACAATTTTTTTTTAATCGAATTATTTATTGCCGCTGTATTTCTGGGCGCCACTTCTTCTGTACGAGTCTGATACCAGGTCACAGTTTCTATGAAAAGCACCTCCATTAGACTCTTAATTCGGATGGTTTACCTTTTCGAGCTCGTATTTCGCGCTTGAATACTTCTGGCCGACGGCGGAATACTGCTCGTAGAGGTCCTCGAGGTTCTTCTGCTGTTCTTGAATCTTGACTGCGCGGTTTTGAGAATCGCGGTGCGCTTGTTGTAGTTTCTCCTCGTAGTCTTTGATCTTCTTCGCAAACTCGACCAGGCGCTCGTTGGCGGAGTCGATGTCCCGGTTGAGCCTGTCGATCGTCTCGTCTTTTGCCTGGAGCTCCTTCTGCTGGAGCTCCACACGGTTTCGCAACGAGTGCGACTGGTCGTAGAAAAACTGCGCGGATTCCTCGTTCTGGACGTGTAACTGGTTCTATAGAAAATGGGCGGGGAAAAAATATTATCACGCACGCGAACACTAGTAGCAAATGACTGCTCGTTTTGTTTCAAACGGCACCAAAAACAAAAACGACGAGCAAAAAGGCGATGGATTGTTTTTTTTTTCTGGTTCGTTGAAATGCCATACGCGTGTTTATTTCCCACTTAATGTAAGTAAACATTGGACTAGGACCTACCCAGCGCCTTGCCGGTCTTTTTAATGGAAAATAAAACTATGCGATTAACATTGAATTGCGGCTGACTATTTAATATTATTTTGACATTGTACTTTGACTTCCTTCGAAATGTTAATGCTTAATACCGTTGCAACAAACGTGAAGTTTGTAGTTGCCCAGAATACGAAAATTAACATGGTCAATTCTCTTATTTTAAATATATCACCCAGTATATTAAATTAATTTTGAATTCTTCGGAAAATTTTAGGCCTATTTCATATATAATATCCTATACCTAAACCTTACAGCCAGATATTGATTTTTATGTCAAAAGTGACGTTTACAAATGTATAGATTTCTTTAATTTAAAACCTTTGTCATATTAAATTTGAGTGGACATATAAAAGTAACGATCATAATTCATGTTTTTGAAATTAATATTCCTGCCCACACGAATTAAATCATGAAAAAATTGTCAGTGTAAAACCAATATAAAAAAAGACCACTGTTTTTTTTTTCGAACACCTTGGGTGTAGGTAGGTACGAGGGTCGTTCAATAAGTTCTTATCGAAAGTAAATTTTTTTGCACTCCTAACTACTCAGCTGAAATGATCAATGACAAAATCTATTATACGATATCAACTGACCAACGAATCAAAGTACGCGAAATAGTTGAGGCCACAGGTTTATTGCAAGGCGGCTTCAATTTTGTAAAAAAAATTGGATGTAGTGGACTCTGAATACATATGGATACATTACTACACTGCAGAGATAAAAGAACAGTAGAAATTTTTTAAGGCGGACTAGCCACAAAGATGAAGAAGGTCAAGTCGATCGGTAAGATTATGGCCAAGTTTTTTGGGATGCTCGAGGAATCCTTTACATTGATTATTTGGGAAAGGGAACAATGATAAGAGGAGAGTATTATGAATCATTGTTTTGTCCCCAGCTTGAAAAAGAAAAAGATTCTGTTTTATCAAGGCAATGATGGTGCACACTTAACCAGTTACGATAGCCAAAATTATGGAATTTGGATATCGACTGGAAAAGAATGTCCATTTCGAGGAGCTTCCTTTAGACTGTTAAAAAATAGGAAAAACGCTTAGATATTATGTTGAAAAAGACTTCAACCTTTTTCCAATGACTTATTGAAGGATTCTCTTTGTTATTCCGAAACTCAAAGGAGTGTAATACTTGAATCACCCAATATCAGATTTTTTAGGAATTGCACCTCTAATTCCATGCACCTCAGCTTCTCTTCGAGGAGGGTAACGTAACTGTCCTCCTCTTTGTCGTCGTTGGGTTTATTCGAATGCGCGGTATTTTCGGATTTAACTGACATCCCGGTGCTGGCAATTTTCGATTCCTAGAAAGCGGTTTTCGAACGGGTGAAAAAACGCTAGACCAAGGAGCCCTACACAATATTCCAAGACTACGAGAATGTTTTTTACTTACGTGTAACTGCGTCCTCAACTCTTCTAGCTCTTGCCGCATCTCAAGCGCTTGTTGCTCCTTATGCTGCGAATACTTCTTGTGCTCCTCGTCTTCCAACTCCATCGCTTTGACGGCCTGGCATAGCAGTTCGTGCTTTTCCCTGACCTCTTTTTGAAGATTTGCTATTTCCATCTAAAAAGGCGACCGAGTTTTACGGTTCCATGATACTACCATTAATTTTGTTATTCTTTCCGAAAAACCCGTGCAAAATATCACTTGCGATATTTGCCATTAGTTTTTTATAAAAATTAAACCACCAAAAACACAAAACATCTTTTCTTATTATCTTTTTCTTATCTACTTTAAAAGGTAGAGCTTCCCTTCGAAAAAGTCCAATTTGGTTCACCTTGTACATTTCTATGATTTAAATACATTAAAATCCCATGGTAAATAGTCACTTTAGGCAGGTTTTAAGTCCAAACAGTTTTAAAGTTTGCAAACTGTTATTATACTAAAAAAAAACAGAATTTCTATTTGTCTTTAAGAGGCGACTTGTATATATAATAATAAAAATATATGAAAAAATCATTCAACTCCAAAACAAATTTTGCTTAAACTTTAGGTAACAAAAATACCTACTGTGGGCCACTTATTTGTTGTTTTTAGACAGATGTATTAAATTGTCAAAAATGAAAGGCAATCTAACATGTGAGCAATATGTTTTCATCTTTCTGAAGAGTGTTGGTGCTTTGCAGCAATTTTGGTCCAAAAACAATTAGTAAATATCAAATGCAATAATCACTTTATTGTTGTCAATGGTTGGTAACTCCAAGTAGTAGTTTTGATGTTCTTTAGATGCGCTCTTATTATATGCAAAAAAAATTCGCATGCTGAACTACTATCTCGTGTAATAAACTTTAGACTTTAGATATTTTAGATTTGGATCGTTTTTCCCGTGTGCTCTTCAAATATTGTCCGCATACTTGTGAGTGCCAAATGTTTCCCTTCTTCTTATCTGTTATTTTCTTACTTGAAATTTTTAGGATTTGAAAACTATTTTTTTAAATTTTTGTGTGGATATTGTTCATGTGTTTTACTGTAAAAAAAAGCTCGAAAAGATTTCAAAGAGTCAAAAACAAGAAATAACTGTCAAATTTTCCGTTCCACGGTCCCGACTCATTTATTCACGGTACTGATGTAAAATAAATTTGAGTTCTAAAATTTTTATATGAGTTGATGATAGATGACTAGACGTTTCCATAAATCTTAAGGTATATGGCGCTCGAGTAATGTATTTAAAGACAAAAGTTATTGAACCTGAACTCACTGATTTTTTTTAATTTAATCATAGAACTAAGAATTTATGAGCTAATTAGTTTAAGCCATTTATTGCAACAACGAAAAAAAAACTTTATAGATAAATTTTAGTAATGGACATGACACGGTATTTACTGACGGTTCTCTCTGAATGACAAATTATGTTCATGATCATCTAATTAATACAATAATATAATAATAACAAGACATAAAAATCACACTTAAAACAGAAACACTCATATATTATTACCACATTTTATAAATTAAATCTATTACAGACTTCTTTTCTTTAAAAGTGACAAATGAAATGTTCTTTACGTTTGACATAAACGGATAATTTTTTTTTATACAACCACAATTGCATGGCATAGAAGCGACCAATATCCAGTACAGTTTAACGGTTGGATCATATTTACGTGGGTTTGTATATGCATACGTTTCTTATCTACAACGTTTCCAAAGCATAGGACGCTTATAGCAGGAGTTCCACGTTTACTTTATCTTATCGAACATAATTGAAAACCACTGAAAATGTCGACACGTCAAACCGCAAGATAAAACGCCAAAATAGAAAAAAGCAAACAGGGAAATTTTGCTTACTCTTGCTGGGATATCGGCAATGCACATAATATTACAACGGTATTGATACTTTGGTGTCACGTTTCAATTAAAAATGGTTTTAATGGACGTATAGCAACTATTTTAAATGTTGGGTTAGGTTAGGCACTTTCTATTTTTTACTTACATCGCTATAAAAATACCTACTTGAAACTCAATATTTTTCTTAAGAATATTTTCGCTGTCGAGCGTAAAGTGTGTTCCCAGTTTTTCTTCTAAAAAGTAAATCCTGAGCTTGAGATTGAAATTTTCTTTCTTGAGATTGGTCATTTGTTCCTCGTATTCTTTCACGGTTCTACCCCTCATCGGGCAGTTGGGAGAGCGCAAGCCCATCGCACCTGGAGCAACAAACATATAATAATATTCGCACATATATGTAAACAATTTGGCAAAAATACATCAACAAAATATAGTAATAACGTAGCGTAGCAAAAATTGCCGCTCAAGAAAGGATTTTAGGATAAGTTTTTTTAAATAATCAATGGCAGTGAATCACAAAAAGAAAACAACATTTTTTTTTAATTATAGCTAAAAATGTTGTTGGAAAAAAGTATTGTTGAATCGGTAGAGGCGAAAATCTTATGAATATTTTGAAAATAAAAAAAAAAACGGAGGAGGAATTGGCGATTTTGGGAAGCTTTGATGTCACCCTGTTTCGTTCTCTACCTACAGAACGAAATATAAATTTAGCGCTTTTTGGGGTGGTATCATATTTCTTCAGACACCCAGAAAGAAAATAAAATGTAAAAACTACAATGGGTTTTAGTTGATTCGAGTGGTGTTGTCAACAAACTTTTCAGATACACCCTGAAAATAGTATATAAAAATATATAAAAGTGGAGAGGCAGTAACAGGCTACTGGCAACTATAAAGCAACGCAATAAATACGGGATTGCCCCAAAAATCTGTGTATGAAGAGGGAGCAAATAAAGCCGGTAAACACTCAGTTCCTTATGAACTCAAGTTTTCACCCATGAATGTAGAGTTCATCAGGACACTAAAAGTGTTATTATTGTTACAAAAATAAAGTTTTTTGACCTCTTTAGGGAATATTTTGGCACATCAAAGCCTACATTCATAGGCGTAAGCTTGACTTCGCCAGAAAAACCAAAGGAACTGAGAATTACCGCCTTTCTTTGCTCCCTCTTCATAAATAAGTTTTTTTTCTCTTTGAAATGACATATCGATATGCAGTTCTGGTGCAAACCAGTCTTTAAAAATGCAATTTTATATAAGAAAAATGTAAGCTGGCTGTGGAATTATAGGTACTAAAGTGTCTACAGGCAAAATAAAACAATATAAAACATTAATAACCATTTTTTAGTCAACAAATTCTACAACAAAATTGTTCACGGACACACAATTGGCACATAGCGCGAATTCTACTTAATCATTATTATACGTGTATTTTCCTGAAGGGTTACATAGTGTTGGCTGATTTAAGTAATTCTGTTCATTAAACTAGTTCTGGCAGCTTAGCGGGACACGTTATTTGTCCATTTCTATTAATCCAACGATGGTTAAAATTTTCAAACCGAAACTGTCTTATAATTTGTGCATTGTGCAAAGTGCAACGGTTCGCAGTACGCCTTTTCCGTGGATTCTTTGAAATTTATTCGAATGATTAAATTAACAATCAACCAACTTTACAATCACAATTACAATTTGTCTATTTGAGCAAAATATGAAGTGTGCTATGTTTTTGGGAAGGAAACTTTTAAGTTGTTTTGAATGACCCATCATTTCGCTGTAAATGTAAATTTATTGGGCATACTTAAACCACACTGCTAGGTTTAGATTATTCTAAACAGAAATTTATTGTGCAGAACCATATGCGCTGTTCATGCCCTGCATAGTCCAAGCAAATTGATCGTAAAAACGGCGAATAGAAAGAATAATTTATTGTTTTGAAATTTTGGTATTGAACTGCCATTGGGAATCCTAATGCAACCCATTTGAATTTGGGGTCCTACTGGGAGTTCAATGCCCGAATTTCAGAGCTTTATACATTTTTTCTTCTAACAAGTCAGATTTATTCATTGCAAAACCGCGTATTTTTTCTCCCCCCAAAAAATTCATGCCAACATCGGACGGCAGAAATGTGCGAACCCTTACGGCCGTCCAGTTCTTCGAAATCGCCGATCGAGCTGTTTTTCGAGCTAGAGCACACGGACGAGCAAACCGACGGCGTTCCTTGTTGGCCGACGCCGCCGTCACATTTTGACGTACTTTCGCTGACGCTGTTTTTCAAAACCGCCCTCAGGTAACCGTCGGCCATTTCGCAAGGGTTTTTCTTGCCAAAACAATTATTTAAATTTCCACCGCGATGCTACACCGAGCTAGAAAAAAAGAAGACGCCTATGTGACCGGATGCGTTTACCACACCATAATCTACGCCTTGGTATTGTTCCCGAGTTAAATTGCCCCGTGAATAAGGCGCGACACGATCTTCTTAAACGCACAAACGATCGTGGTTAATTATTCTATTTTTCTAAAGGGCATAATTATTATTATCGCGTAAACGCACGACTAATTTGACCGCGGATGATTGATCGAAAATTTGATGGTTCGTGACAGGAGCGCCTTGTCAAAATCGCACACGCCAATGATCGCAAAAATGACAAACGAGCCTTTGCCACTTTTTTTTTCACGGAACCGCGATTCTATCCGTCTAATCGGTTGTTTTATTATAAAAACATATTTTTGCACCGTCGGTAAGTTTTTTGAATTTTGAACAAATCATATAAATGAACATAAATATACTAAAAACGCATGAACCCAGCACATAAACACACATGAATTTAATTTTAAAAGAATTAACAAAAATCGAACAGATATTATTCATTTAAGTTAGATATTACCAAAAACGTATAATAACATAATCTATATAAAAAAAACATATCAACAATGAAATAAACTTTTAGTAACACATAATAAATAATTAACAATTATTTCATTATTTCTACTTATTAAATATAAAAATACACCAAAAATTTTAAAAAAAGCTATATTATTGGCCCCCAACTCAATAACGACTCAACTATTATATATATAATTTCCGTGTAAAGAAAACACATATTTTCCCGTAAAACTCTATTTTTACAACAAATAGAAAATTACAAGGGGTGTTGCTCTTAAAAAGACTGTTATATTTTTTAAGGACCCACCTGCATGGACCAACACATGAAGTTATTATTAAAGACGGAAACTGATACACCATGACCGATTTTTGATGCTTAGATTTTTTGAAGAGTTCTTTTATTAACGCGGAGGACTACAAAGGTTCGTCATACAGTATATGAAAAGCCACTGAACTTGAACAAAGTCTATTATGAACTAAATGCATACTCTATGAATTAATTCCATCCAGTCCTTCATCGGCGAGTCTTATCTTTCTTTTCAGGTTAACCAAAGTTTCGCACGCAAACTGAGAGTTATCAATTCTGGTTGTTTGTCTATTCTGTGCTAATGAGTAAGTTCGTTTGTGCAAGTACATATCTTACTACCGATGTCTTTTATGAAGCTTACTTAGTTTAATCTGAGAACTAACTCGATATTTTTTTTGGGATTTCCCGAATCGCTAAGTATCGTATTCGGGTATTCCTTGCAGAGGGTTATAGGTAAATTTGACATGACAAACGCATAATAATTTAATATAAAATACATATCTGAATAGTAAATTGAGAAGTGGTCAATTGACCAGCCCCAACCCTAATCAGATTCCGACATACAAAACTTTTACTTCGTGATGACTCCCCTTTTCGGGAAGAGATGACTTTTGGTTAGTTCTGTTTCTTATTATGTCGGCCGACATAATCTCAAAGAATAATAAAATAAAGATTGTCAACAATATAATAGCATATTACGCAACAAGCGTGGAAAACGGCATTTAAGTCAAGAGTTTATTTCGCAGGAGCGGAGCGAGTGCTTAATAACCAGTGTCCCATAATATATTTCTTCTACGACCGTCGATAAAATCTCCGAAAACATCCGATTGCTCCCAAACCCGTGCGGTAACATTCCGGAAATGACCGAAGTGACTCGGAGCCGTGGGAAACGACGTAAAATGACACGTTCCGCCCGCTAGATAGGTGTATAATTAGGCAATTTGAAAGATGAAAATACAAAAAATATAGGGAAAATCAAGAATATAATTGCAGTTGTTTTTGTCGCTGCATTCTGTGAAAAACGGCATCAATACAAATAACTCGTCTAGATAGCACATTTTTTGTACCATACCACAGGACCAAGTATGGATGTAATTCATTCATCGTTTCATTCTTCATTTATTTTAATTTTTTCATATTAACTTGTAAAGTATTTTACGATACTGTTTTACTTTTATAGCAGCCAAACCTGTAATTTGGCTGTACAAGTTTATATGTAGAAATGAACTCTGTCCGTAAGAATCATAATAAATAAATATATTGTAGGATTGTTTATCGTTAGTCCAATAATAAATAAAAAATAATAAATAAAGAAATACCGTGGTGACGAAAACTAAACTAAAGGACATATTTTATCTACAATATAATTACTATAATAAATATATAACAGTATCGTCAATTTAAAGATTTTGGTTAGCTTTTCCGGATGTGAATTACCATCTCTCTATAAAAGATGCAAAAAAAATTGTAAAGATCGCCCCACTCTATGCCCAGACTTTAGAGTCAGAGAGATAGAGTGTCAATTAAATGAAAAGCTTATATTCGAAATTCGAAAGGAATACATTTGAGGATTTTATAATCCTTGTGGCAGTCTATCGCCAGTAAAAAAGTAAATATTTCTATGAAGGTATGCCAGACCCGACTGCTAAAATCAACTCTTACATTACATTAGCATTTTCAAAAATAACAGCACATTATTTATAAAAAACTATAAGCAAATTGACCATTCGATGCATTGTATCTCCTATCATCCACTTTGTTTAGTCATATTTCGACGTCAGACATTAACCCATTTTGTCCCAGTTGTTATTGCCAGTAGCAGCGCATATAGAATAAACATCCAACAATTAGCGTGTTCTTTAGTATTAGTTCGTCCCTTGTGCAGTAAACATTACAGTTCGTAAAATATGGCATTTCCGAGGTATTTGACTCAAAAGGAATTAGAGGCGGCTATGGAGGAGATCGTGACGGATGAGAACAATAACAATGAAAGTCGTAAGTATTATTTGGATTTACGTATTCTTATGTATTGTAGCATTCCATTCCTTGTAAATTTATGCTAAAAATAACGTGAACAAATATTTACAGAACATATTGGCGCGGTCTATATTCCAGCCGACGTGGATACCTTGACTGACGAAGAAGATATGAACGATAACATAAATCTACAAGAGTTTAGGGAACCAACTGATATAGTTGAAACTTTCGAGTTACATACATCGAATGATACAGCTATCCTTCAACAGTCCTGTAATTCATCAACTGAATGGGACTCATCAGATAATGAAACCCTGGAATTCAAAAGAAGACGTATGCTTTCTGCAAACGACAGGCTTGCTTCTACTATCAAATGGAAGGAAGGTCAGATTGAGTACACTCACACACCTATATCCGATAAATTTAAATCATGTGAGGAACTAAAAAATAGGCTTTCTGGAGAAACTCCCCTTGAAATATTTTTTTGTTTTATGATGACGAACTGATTGATTTGATTTTAAAAATTTCGGTAAAATATGCTCAAGACAATACCCGCCATGAATTCTCGTTGTCAAAAAATGAACTTTTAAATTTTGTAGGCATTTTATTGCTCTCGGGTTATCATTCATTGCCACATATTTAGCACTGATGGAGACAAAGGAATTAATTTTATAAAAATGTATGAGCTGCAATAGACTCCAATTGATAGAGCAAAACTTGCACTTATCTGACAATAATGTGTTGGATAAAAATGATAAATTTTCAAAAGTTAGACCCTTCTTTGGTGTAATAAATAAAAAAGTCTTCAGTTTGGCATATTTTCGTTCAACTTATCCACAGATGAACCTAGGATGCATGGAAATTGTATAATATTGTCAACGAACAAAAGATTTCAAAGATATGGTTTGTTCATAGATATAGGAAAGTGATCAAATGATAAGTGTAAAACAAACGCGCCATCAAAAAGATGTCAAAGAATAACTTTTTTGCATGCTGGCTCTCAAGATGGTTGGATTCCAAATGGACTTTCTCTGTCTGTGAAAAAGATTAAATATTCTTCTCTGGATTGCCATGAAGACACCAACGCTGAATTATTTGAAAGTTGGTTTAAAAACAAACTAGTTCCAAACATTCCTCCTAAGAGCGTCATTGTAATGGACAATGCAAGTTATCACAGTAGACAGTTGAGTAAAATCCCTTCCTCATGTGACACAAAAGCAACAATTCAAAACTACATGTATAATAACGACACTTATTTTCACGAATATTATACCAAAAAGCAATTAATTGGGGTTCTACAAAGTTTGAACGTACAAAAGGAATACGTCTGTGATAATTATGCAAAAAATCTAGGGCATACAGTTTTAAAGCTTCCACTTAACCACTATATTTAATCCCATTGAACATGTTTGGCACCAACTGAAGTCTGCCATGTATGGCGTGGAGGCCTGGACTTTGAATAAACAATGCCTGAATAAACTAGAAGCTTTTGAGATGTGGACGTACCGAAGAATTTTAAGGATATCCTGGACGGACAGAATGACAAACGAACAAGTACTTGTGAGGATGGACAAGCAACGTGAAATAATGGATACGGTCAAAATAAGAAAATTGCAGTATCTGGGGCATATTACACGCGGAGAAAAATATAAATTGCTACAACTGATTATGCAAGGTAAAATCCAAGGTAAACGGAGTATCGGAAGGAGAAGGATGTCATGGTTGCGTAATCTGAGAGAATGGTTTGGATGTAACTCCAACCAATTGTTTCGTGCTGCAGTCTCAAGGATACGAATTGCATTGATGATTGCCAACCTTCGCAGCGGAGATGGCACGTGAAGAAGAAGAAGAAGTCTGCCATTCGTCGTAACAATGTTTTCCCCGTGTTAACTCCAATGTCCTCAAACTTATAGAAACTGAAGTTTTTAACATGCCTCCAAACAAAGTTGGCCAAATTCTGTTAAACATATAAAACAATCGTATATCCATATTGCAAATAATATAGAACAAAGAATAATTATTATGACATACGCCATAGAAACGAGGGCGGAGACTGCAGCTACTAAACAGATTCTTAGAACGACCGAGATGAAGACATTATACTCGATCACAGGGAAAACGCTAAGAGATAGAATAAGGAGCAATGAAATTAGAAGAATGTGTGACGGATTTAGTGAGATGGACCAGAACTAGAAGAGAGGCAGAAGAGAGCATTGAGAGGTCATGTGAATAGAATGGAAGACGATCGACTGGCGAAAATCGCAAAGGAAGAGAGACCTAATACAAGCAGACCTCCCGGAAGACCACCAAAGCGCTGGTATGAGAGCTGGACCTCGGAATCACAACTTAGGCTGCTCCCTTGAAAACACAAAACATAGTCTTAAAATAAGAAGAAGAAGAAGAAGAAATAATAATTAGAATAGGCGATCATAGCGGTAGTAATACTGATATATTATGTGAAAAATTTCAAGTAATTTGAGTAGGTAATAAAAATAATTTGCAATTTTATTTTAGATTTAAACATAAATACATACATAAATAAATAAATATTGTTTAGTATCTAACCTAACAAAATCCCAAATTATTAAAGTCTAAGCAAAGTACGGACCTATTCGGCCATATTTCATTCTTACCCGGGTCTTTCCTTAATTTGTATCAGTTAGTCACTTTCTTATATCTATGAACAGACTTTAGATTTTAAATCTTAAGCGCAACAAAATAAATAATTTCAGAGCAAAAAAGCATTTTTTAATTTTTTTTATGCTTGCAATAATAGGGGTTAAGAATATATATTAGTATAAATTAGAGATATTCTTATGGAATACACAGGGTTTATCGTTATGATTTAAAAAAAAGCTATCAAGCGAGTCGTATAAACGTAATAATAATAATTTTCCTTATTAAAAAAACTTTTGCGGCTTTGTTTAATATAGACTGAATACTGATTGCAAGCATAGACTTGTTTTTGTAAATACATTTAATTACATTTTACGGAGATTCAATACTCAATATAGTTCTAAGATGCTTATTCTGCTTAACCAAACTTTTAGGAGTTATATTAAAGCAGAAAGTGTACACTAAACATAGGATCCTGAATAACCTATTTTATTAAATACAAGGCGGCAAACTGTAAAATTCATTTTTATGACAAAAAAAAGTGCGCTCCTGTTAGCTGTTAAAAATGCAAATGTTTTATTTGCCGTGTTCCTTTAGTAACTCGCATGGTTTTCAAGATATTAGGGGAGAAGTGAAACCTGTAAATATTGCAAACGACTCTAAATCTGTACTTAAAGTGGCAAAATTTATAGAAACTGCCTATGGCTATTGAAATATTTTGGAAATATTCATTTAGCAGGCATTTTGAGCAAGTGCTTTTGTTTTTGCAATTTTTACTTTTTTATTTTGAATAAATAATTCCTTTAAAGTATTTAGTTTAAATTTTACATATTTACTCAACCAAATTTAAATATTTTTGAAGAGATTGAAAAGAGTTTATTAAAAAAAAAAAACAATGTGTACCCCTGGCTTTAAAAATATAAAGTTAGCTCTTTATCATTTTAATTCGCACATTCGACGCATTTTACACGACCCACGCGCCAGGAACGAGCTGGCTAGCCGTTTAAAAATTTAATAATAAATTTGAGTTTGGCACATTTCCACGTATCGGCGGCCATTACAACGCCGCACGGCTACACAAAGTTTGTTTTTCCAGAGTTTAAATCGGGAAAAATTTTTACGTGGGCAGCCTGATAAAAATTATTTGGGTGACACCAAATAGTAGAGATATGGGGGTTCTGCCTAATGGTGAGAATACAGGACCTTATGAAGTAACTTTCAAACTGCGCATATGTGATATTTAAAATTTGGTTTTTAACCAAAGACCTTGCGGAATTCACAACCAACTTGGCCGCTGGTACATCGTCAATAAGTTTGGAAGTACACTTGAAGTATATATATTATTATGTTATATAATATAATATTATTATTATATATTGTCCCGAAATTGGACGTCAATATGTTAACCACGTATTCTGCCACCCAAAATAAGGGTAAAAGTTCATATAAACTAGGGTCCAAAACTTCTTAGTTTTTAACATACAGGGTCTTAAATTGGAAGAGGTGATGGTGATTTTTATACCCATTTTCATCCTCTCCTTTAGTTGTGCGCCAACACATACAAACTATTCTTCCGTACTCAAAAATGTTGTAATAAAATACTCGGAATCCATATCCGCAACATTGATCAAATATCAAATAACATGTGAATTTTATTAGAGCATATTATGAATATACATATATTATGTTTCAGAGAAACTCGTCTTGATAATTTTTTTGCATCAGCCTTCTATACAGGAAGTTTCTGAAGTACGCGCCGGTTTCTCGTAGCATTTAAAGATGCCAGTTTTTTGTTTCTTATCTTTTTTGGTAAATCGATTCGCGTTGCAGATTAAAAAAGAATATAACGTCGTATATACCAAACCTTCCTTTAGGAATACGTTAAAAGTGCAAATACCGCAAATGACTCTCAGCTCATACTTTTTTCCACAATTGCAACAATTGACTACGGCTATGAAAATGTTTTAAAAATTTTCAGTTGTAAGTTTAGGAGCCATTTTGCGGGTGAGATTTCATTTTGGTAATTTTTGTTTTTTTTTTATGTTAACTCAGTAATTTCTATAAATATTTTGTTTCCTTCGAATGCGGTGCTCTTTTTCCTGGATTTTGAACAAAATAAATATGCAGGAAAAGAACCATAACCACAAATCACCTCCCTTAATAAATAAATTCCCTTGCATATTTAGAACTTTATTTCACCTCTTGAACGCACCGTTAAAGTTTGTAAGCAAATTTATTTTTAACATCCTCTCTGTATTATTCTTATCGAACAAATGTGCTTAATATTTCCGCAATTAACTTTCCGCACGGAACGCGTTACCACCGGTACGAAAATTATTTACACGCTGACGAGCAATTTAGCTACCTTTCCGCGTAAACTATGTCTGCGAACGCGAACATATTTTCATTGTCAGTCGGTGTTTACTCCCTGTTTCAACTGGAAAACTGGCAAATGTTGGCAAAACGTCCCGAAATTGTTGCCAAGTCGAATTAATTTTAGTATAAGCCGAAAATAAGGAAAATAACGTGAACGTTTGATGTTCGCATACGACTACCGTATTAAATTGCAAGTTTGTATTGAGGAGTGGAAGTTGTCAAACGCTTTTGTCACCGCGGACACGAAACACTTACCGTTAGATTTGTTTCCAGACGGAAAAAACGGATAAGCAACAGACAAACCGAACTAAACCAAAATGTTATCTGTCCAAATAACCGTGAACTAACCAGTTTCCCAATATCGAAAAAGAAGAGAGAAAACTAATTTTTTTAATTCGTGATATTCCAATTTATAATTGTCTTCACGAGTCATTTAAAATTATACAGGGTGGCTAGAAATGAATGCAACAGCAATCCTAAATTAAACAATCTTCATAAAAAACACTAATCAATAAAAATTGGTTAGAATTTCACAAATGGTTTCCCCGCGAATCCTTCGTTTGACTTTGATGAACTTTATTTGTGAATTGCAGACTAATCCTTCGACAATAATGCCATGTTTCAAAGTTTCATTCAATATTTGACTTGGATATTTACGATGTGCAACAATGAGCCACCCTGTATCTCAGTGAACGACATCTTTCTAACGCATATTTAATGAGAAAAGTTTGTAAAAGTTTAACTCTCGAAATTATTATAGTTCAACATTTTTTTGGAATATCAACATGAAAACTGGAATTCCGTGGCCTTTGTATATGGGAATTACGATATTACATTTATTTCGATAAAACACATCGTTTTCAAGATATTGCCAATGTAAAATTTTATTCCAATTTAAATCGCTGACTTAAAAACAGTTCATTTAGAATTGGTAGGTTATGGTTTATGGATGAACAACTTATTAATCTATTAATTAATCTAAATAAAAGATTTTAAAATGTGTTTCATTTTTTCAGTCTGTTAGCAAAAAATCAATACAAAAAACATCATCAAAATGAAAGGCCTGTTGTGTGTGTGCCTGTGAATGTGAGTGAGAACAAAACCCACGAATCCAAAAGAACCGAAAGGAAGTAACACTTGCAAGAACTAAACTTTAACACGCTGTATCTCACTAGTGAGTGACATTTTATTTAGACATATTCGGCTCAATATCACTATTTTGACACGAATTTAATGTAGGATTGCATTTTGGCGCGTACATTATTAATCACCATGTATACATTTCGGAACACACTGCTTCTTTCAATCATATACTATTTGCTAAGTCATAGTTCCATCAATTTCGAGATATTCTAGTATTCTGTGAAATGCTTTTTCCAATAGTTTTTTTAGGTCACCTCTAAACATATTTAAATTTAGAACTTTTAAATTAATATGTAGAGAATATACTAGAAATACTGGAAATTCAGACAGTAATGCAACTGCCCAAAAAGTTGTGTAATTCAAAATCAAATAAAGACAATGGCAGATCCATAATTGCTTAGGATTTTTACTGAAGCATTGTTTTCCACCAGCAAGCAAAATATACTGTCTTGGCAATGTCATAATATGCAATTTAATAAAATGTGACGTACGAGGAAAAGGACCCCACATTAATAGAGCATAATAATGAAAAAACTTGATAAATTTAAAAGAGAAATTTGATTTTCGATAAAAAAAAGTGCGAAAGCCAATTTTACTTACTGGACGTAGCATCTTGATCGAGCGTCACCTCTTGCAGCTGGCTCGGGCTGGTGCTGCAAAAAACAAAAACTTTTAGAACAATCAACTAATCAACTGATTTTTGTTGTTGTCAATGTGTGGCATGTTTATTTTCTCTTTCTCCTTAAACCCAAAATTATAATAAACGATCTTTTCGTTAGACGCCGAAAGCCGTTTTTGTCGAAAGTCGACAGGACGGATTTTAAGTAAATCCGATAAATATAAGACAAGGAATTAAAGGATCACAAAAGTACAAATCAGTTCGTCACTTTGTTAATTTGTTGAAACACAAAAACCTTTTAAAGTTCTGGTTTTAGTAAGAAATGTATGTACCAGAAACAGTAAGAGATCTATAAATATTAAAAAAGGACGCCCCATTCTATAAATAATTGAAGCTAGGCACAACTGCCTTTGGGAAAGCCGCTAATTAAGGAGGTAGTAATACTTCTTCCTCGAGGTTCAACAATTTATCACCGTGACTGTGTCTACTTGTGACAACGTTCTCTCTATAACCTCGTTTACATCATACAGACATAGTTTGAAATACCTGGTCCTTTTATTTCAAGCTAGACAGGCGCACTTCTTCTTCCATTTTATGTAAATGAAAACATTAAGTATACTAATTCCATTATAATCAAATCTAGGGACCTGGGTGACCAATTCCATCCATCAGGCTCCCTTAACTCCATGGGCATGAAATGGATGATGTAAAAATCAAATGCTAACACTACAAAGGGCTTAGGTTGACATTTGATAGAAAAAATACAGTAACAAGAAAACCGCTGAAAGCAAGCAAATCATACAAGGTGATTTAAAAATCAAGACCGGAAGGTAAAAGATGGTCTCGTAATGATGGGCGTATAAATTGCGGTCCAGAACGCACCTGCGGTCGTCTGCTGCCAAATCGAATCCATTTTCGCTATTTTTAAAATTTCCGTAGAAGCCGGGGCCCAACTGGCGAGGACCTTGTCAACTGGGGGTTATTAACGACGCCCACATACAAATCAGACCAATTAACAACAGTTCAACAAACTTGTACACTCTCTACACTTCACGGGCACGAATTCGCAAGTTCGAACCATGGCTCATTCGTTCATTAAACATAAAAACTACTGAACAACTTTGTTTGTGGTGGAGGATGAAGAATATTTAGATCAACCTAACTTCCGAGATCTCGGAAAAAAAATATCGTTTTAAAATGTAAAAGAAACCACGAAGAAATCGTACGTCTGTAAATATTTCTTGATCGATTTGATTAAATCACCAAATTAGTCAAATTCATAACTAGGCCATACCTTTGTTTCAAACACAAAAGCGCTTTTCGATTATTAGAAAAGGATTTCCTTGCATGTCAGCTTATAATAACAACCACAAGTTGTCAGCGTAAACCTTTCTTTTTTCTTTTGAACTACTCACGCGTCATTTGTTGTAAAGACTTTTTATCTACAAAAAGGCTAAATAAATCTATCTATCTATCTATCTAGTTATCAAAATGAGGGACTTTTTAGCAACCACTAGTGCAGAAAAAAAAGCCGGCAGTCGAGTCAGTGTGCTTGATCCTTGCTTGGTGGTTAGTGCGGTTTGGGTTATTCTATTGCCTCATGTGTTTTTCAGGAAATAGTGGTAACATAAGTATTCCTTATTTAGTTTTGAAAATGTATTTTAGTATTTTTATTATTTTATTAACCAGTCTAGAAATATCTACAGGATATCCAAATAGTGTGGTCTATACTGAGTGGACATTTATAGACATTTTGTGGTCAAAAATGTCCTGTGACTAATACCCTATATTTATACACGGTGAGTCAAAACGAAAAATATTAATTTTCGTGAAAAAATCAAATGTATATTATACTTCCATTAATTACTACTGTTGATTGCCTTTCAATTTTATTGAGCATTCCCTATACCTAAACTTAGTATTTTTTCAGCTATACACATTTTTACGAACGAAATACTGAAAAATTTCAAACCCTGCGGAAATATAATGTAAGATGGAGAACAAAATAAATATTACCTGAACGTAAAACGTCTACAGGGACGAATTAAGTGTACTTTTTTCAAATAGTATGCGTTGCATGTTAATACAAAACGTAATACGAAAATAATTTAGTTATAATTAAACATCAAAAATAAATTAATATAATTAAACAATTTGAAAGGTTTCCCTTGTCCCCAGTTTCATGTTCTAAAAACTAACTGGTCATCTAATCTTACCACCTCTTCATATGCGCCGTTGAGGAAATAAATTATTAAACTAGTTCGTAACTGGACTAGTTCTTAACATATTTTGCAAGCTGTGCTCTAAAAAGACTAAGTAAACTTGACCACTTACTGTATTTACCACCCCATATAACACCCCAAACGTTTATGTACCATTTTTCCTGACTATGAAACAATTATCTTGTGTCTGTTCACAAGATGTTGATCTAATTTGATAATCATTTTCATTGAGTTCTTGACGAAGTTGTACATGATAAGGAAGCATCTTATTTTTTTGAAGCAAAATATTATTTACAAAACTCTTGGGACATTTGTTTTGTTTGACACAAGCATTTTATTTAGAAGTCTTCTGGATTCATCCTGCGTCGGCTGTTGATTAATTGAACTTGCTAACGTGTCGCCAATCATCGTGTTGGCTTCTTTAGAACTTAACTAAAACATTATAAAAAACCCAAGCAGGAAGAATCCAGAAGATGTGTAAATAGCATTACACTAGCCTGTGAAAGTTTTTTTGAAAAATAAATTGGATACTAAGTATTATTTAAAATAAATTTTCCTCGGTCACTACAATCTGGACTCTTTCGTCTTTTCATAAGTTGGAGTAAAAAGATTCATCAAATTTTTGTAAAATCATGTCGACCAATTAATTCTTTGATCGAAAATTCATGCTTGAGTTGCAAGTTAAGTAACTAACAACCAACTAATTGAGGAAACTAAAACAAACTCGACAGGTTTCAAATAATTATTTATTTGCATGGAAAACTTGTATTTGTGGTGCAAACTTAGATTTGCATGGCCGATTTTCATTTGCACTAAAAGATGCGATCTGAAAACATTATATATAGTTCAATAATATTTTGGGCTTAATAGAAAGAAAGGAAACAATTTTTTTCGAAAAATTAAAAACTTACTAATTATTTTTTATTTTTCTCATACCTTCAAAAATAGTAGGAGTAATTAATGGAAGTATAATATACAGGGTGTTCACTTTGATACTAATTATCGGGAAACGTTAAATTCGATTCGATCAAAACTATTATATAATTTTGGTTTAACTTTTCAAATAAGACAGGGCAGAATTGGCAGAAAAATCCATGCGTACAATTAATATAATAAATACTTCAGTTGCATCTCAAAAAAATGAAAATCTGGAAATCATTTACCGATAAAATTTACTGTTCCAATTCCTAACGACGCAGAAAATCAAGAGTTCAACTTAATAACATAATATAATACAGTGACTGGATATTATTAACAATGATTTCACATGGGCGTAAGAAACATGTGCCTGGCAGTACGATTTAAATAAGAAAACATGTTACATTAATATTCCGTAATATATCTGCAATGAAAATATGCCATTTTCTAAACAAAACCACAGCGTTGACAAAAAAAAATCTTAACTTATAATGACAAAAGACTGTATTTATTAGACTTTATTGTTGTTTCGAATATTTGAAATAAGTTGTTACAATTAAAATGTTATATGGACATATTTATTTGATTATCGGTGAGAATAACATGATTCACTTTGTTTCAAAAAAGACTTATCATGCACATGTTAATTAGCATAGATTTATTAAAAAGCACTAATGAAGCACAGAAACATTTTGTATTTTGACTGAATCGTTAGTGAATTTTTTTAATTTAACAATGTACAAGAAAAGTTAATTTTCCAAAGAAACTTCCACAGGTTACTGTAATACTTTTTATAAAACTTCTCGAATCCTCCTGCGTCGGTTTTTGTTGACTTGAACTAGCTAACGTTTCGCCAATCATCCTGTTGGCTTCTTGACTGAAACTGGCTCGCATTTTACTCTGTACCTGCCTGCTCTTATATTGTTTGAGGGGGGCGGAGCTAAATGAGGGGCATAAACACACTGTCTCGGATGACTTATTCCCATATTGGTGACAGGTAGAGACCTCAGTCGGGGCTAAAATTGATAGGTTGCTTATAGATTTCTATAGGCTCTCGGATTTTTCGTTGGTTGAATAATTGATTACATGCAAGAATTTTAGTTTCATCGAACAAAATTGTATGACCTTTTTAGTGATTGTGTTCGGCAACTGCTGATGAGTTCATTTAGTGGTAAATCGGGTTTTGACCTTATATTCCTTTAGAACTATCGATATGTGGTCAGTGATGTTTTGAATATAAGGAAGGATAACAGTGGCAAGTGTGGGATTGCTTTCGGTCTCGTTGCTATTGGAAGGTTGTGGTGAAGTGTATTTTTTGTGATAGAACGTTTAATATCTTTAATGTGGAAATTATTAGAGAGAAGCTCTGAAGAAGCCAACAGGATGATTGGTGAAACGCCACCTAGTTCGAGTAAAAAAAAAACCGATGCAGGAGGAATCTAGAAGTTTTATAAAAAGTGCAAGAAAAGTATTAGACAGTTCGTAATTTGCAAGAAACTGCAAATGTGATCTTTAACGTATGTTAACACAACTTATTGAACCACCCGTTTTAGCCCAAGCAGTAAAATGAAATGTGAAAAGAGGCAAACCATAATTATCCAGAAACGTTGTCATAAAAACGCATTTTGATACTATGACTATTATGGAAGTGCTTTTCAGTTTTGGAACTTGGAATATTACCTACATATTATGCCACATAATGATACAAGTTTTTGAAGACTAAAGTGTTATCACGAGCTTGTTTAAGCACAAGTGATTAGTAAACGACTAACAAGTTTAAGCCGTACGCCCAATGATCTCAGTATTTTAAAGTAGGGAGTAGAAAAAATACATTTATTAGCAACAATATTAAGATTGTATAATTGTGTATTACGACCTAACATTAATTCTGAAAGCATTTCATTTTTTAAGAAGGAGGCAAATCAAAAAAACACTGGTGTTTTAGACTAGGGAGTAAAACAACAATATTTAAGGCAATATCATTCAAAAGAATAAAAATAAATAGTTCCCAAACTTTTCTCGACAATACTATCTAATACGTAAAGTATCGGAAAATCCCCTCTAGCCTTTTTAGGCGCCTAGCTGTACTTTATCACCATCAATAGCATTGACTCCTGTAAGTTACAGTCATGGCGCCTCGAAAAATAATTTCACCGCAGAAACGCAAGAAAAACTCAACTGCGGAGTTGGAAAGCCTAGATATTGAATAAATGTCAACGACGCCTTATTCTATTTTTAAGTTTTCAGAAAATAATGACGATTTCCTATCGCACTTCCGCCACACGTAAGCGACAGTTCCCGTAAAATGACTTAGGGTATACAAGCTTACAATTTTAATCATTCCGGATTTCAAAACGCAGACGTGCCGTCTACGAATAGTATTTGTGAATTGAACGAGCTGAAAACTGCCCGATAAGCTCAAGTGCATCCTGGTAGGTAATAGTACTATCACGTCGCGCGCATAGTAGTGTCTGGTATGAGAGATATTTAAAACAGCTGCGTTTGTATTTTTTTATCGACGTGTCTGGAAACGTTAGATCGCACTTTATCCCAATATGAAGGAAATGGCTGCAACGAAACATCCGCTTCGTTTTACCAGCGGCGGCGTGTTGGTTGCAAAAGCTTAGTTGTAATATGGATAACTGAGTTTAAACGTACCTTTAATTTTCTTTTATACTTAAATCCAATCTTTTCATACAAGTTCAAAGGTCACTAATTATATGAAACAAGTCAGAAAACATAGAGACTACCAAAGTGCTGTGCAATACAAATATACCCGAAGGAAAGAAAAATAGTTTGATTATTTTATGCCGTGTTGTGATAACTACGTAACACTAATTTCACAAAGATAGAACAGGTGTTAAAAATTTAAAACAAATTTATATTAACCATTTGGGTAACTTCATTAATAACACAATTATTAACAATATTAAACAGTTCAATATATTTTAGTAAGTATCTAACATCACTTGTATTTAATCCAAAATAATTATTTCAAGTAACAAAAAGAAAATGAAAATTTTGCCAGCCAGGAAGCAGAAGCGGAAACAGTGGGAGTCAGTTTAAGCAATGTGCAGGAAATTATGGACAAAACAATCATAATATATAATAATAAAAACCATAAAAGAAAAAACTGTTTAATGTTATACGAGAAAAATTTAAAGGCTCCCATAGTCACTTATAAAATCTGAGAAATGCTGGTCTTGTAAGTTATCCTGGAATGAAACAATGATCATTTTTTAAACATTTCACAGTTCATATTATTATTATAGCTCAAACTTTTTTGATGTGCAAGAAAAAATTACCCTTGCATCTGTTGAACAACCAGCATGCAAAATAATGAAACGTTTTTCCTGCCAAATCGCCTTTTCCTGATGACACTATTTACCGACTCATCTTGCCAATTTTGAACCACTCATAACATACGCGTTTCGCTTAAAAATATCACTGTTTTAAATTGTGATATGAAATTTTCACTACATTCCTCTAAAAACTGAACTCTCTGACCATCTGTGACTGGTTACATAAAAATCCTGGGTTATAGTCCTTTTTATAGGCAAAGCCCAACATTCCTATAACTTTTGATACTGATTCAATTCCAATATCCAAAACACTACGTTTTATTAGATTTCTTCTAAAACTGATTCTGTGTTTTCGGCGAAGTCTTCTTACATTACGTTTTTTTATTTCATGCACAATTTTCTGAACAGTACACACAGCAGTGCTTTCGCTACTATTTCCTGGACATTCGCGGGAAATTTTCCACTTTCAAAAAAGTTTATCAAACCTAAAATCATTTTTTGGGGATGCAGAAAACAGAAAATTGGTTATTATTATTCATATCACCACTTAAAATTAGCCGAAGTTGCAAAACTAGCTGCAATCAAAACTTTTTAAAACACCTTATCTTAGCTTATCTTTTTTTTGTTACGATAGTATACGTCTGTCTTACTTAACTTGAGAATGTTACTGGGGGGTACAATTAAACAAGATACAAGAAAAACATTTTTTTCTACTCCCGCCCGTAAAATACCTAATTTCGTTTCCCACGAATCCGAGCCATTTCGGACATTTCCGAAATTTTACCTCACGGATTTGGGAGCGATCGGATATTTTCGGAGATATTTCCCACGATTTGAATTTTGACGTTTGTCAATTCTGACGGTCATGTCAGTGAATGTATTCGTGTTGTTTTGCGAAAATGTACCCAAAAACTGACGGTCGTAGAAAAAGTATGCAACACGTTCGGTAAACTTTTTAACTCACTCGTTTTTTAAAAACGCGTGAGTCAAATGCCTTTTACCGCACTTGTTGCATAATATACTATTAGTAGCGAGTTTGATTTGGTAGTGCTTAATAATCCCCTGACTAAAGTTTATTAACGTGTCTACTATACTTTTTTTACCACAATGAGGTTTTGGGTAGATTTTTGCAAAACAGCAGGAATAACATTCGCTGAGTGTGGCGTAACCAGAACTGGCAAATGTCAAAATACCAGGAGTGGCAAAAACCTACGACCCTGTTTAACGATGCTGACGCCTTAAAATAATTCTTGTAACTATTACTACCTTAAATATGGTAAAAAATACACTGATGTATATGAGATAAATGAGGTACAGATACAGAAATTCCGGGCTAAATATCTTATTGACTTTTGGAAATATTCCACAACTTCTATAATTGTATCGACAACGCATTTTTCTTTATACGTCTCATACGTTATCGAGATTTTATTTTGTGTATGTGAATAATAATTCTGATCCAGAATTGTCTCAGCAATCCAAAAAACTTACCGAGTGTTGAAAATTTGAAACCGGAAGTGACCGACCATTTCATACCAAATTTCGTTTTGATACATCAAAAAGTTATGACTTATCTAATATATTTGTTGACACTTGGTATATACAAGAAACAAAGCACCTCTTAATTTTATAAGACATCTGCTCCAGTCGGAAACAAAACGCGCGGTTTACCATACGGCAAACTTAGTTATTTCTAGTAACGATCGTTAGCCATGCCATGCGAAAGTTGATAACGCTCAATATGAAAGTCCATTCACCCCGAAGTGTTGTCGATATACATAAATATACAAGAAAAGTATGGATAGTTATCATCCGAAAGAACTCGTGTAATCCGTAAACCGACCCAATTCGTTTCGATCGTTAACATATTACGCGCTTATCATCTTGTTGATTAATAATTACAAATTGATCGCTGTATAGAAACAATCCGATAACTAATCACAACTTACGAGCCGAAATCGTAACTAAAAGAAAAGTTACATAGTTTTATGCTTACAGGGATCATTTAACTTAAGATTCTGTCGCAGCCATAAAAAAGGTCATCAGTAACCTGAAAAAGAAAATCACCCTGGACACCTTACCAAGTGTTTACCATGCATCTAATACGATGGCAATGTAACTGCGTAGATGAAGGCCCACCTAGGACCAGGAGGCCTTACACCTTGCACCAGCAATTACTATCTGTCTCTGTATATTTGTATATCTATATATTATACTGCCTCACGGGCTAGTCTGGTACAGAGACGAACCCAGGAGTTCGTATGTATGGAAACTATTTTAAGAGACTGGTATCTACCCCAGTGTATTAAAGGGTACTAGGACAAGCACATATATTTGCAACAATAGTGGAGCGGCTGTCCAAGCTCTTACTTTGTGATTGCTACTTGACAGCCAAGAAATATTTACAAGACTGGCGGAATGTGATGTTGTCAGTGGCTATTAAGGACAACGAGATGGCTGTCAGACTGGCCCGGGATGCGGTGGTAAAGCTGTATCTCGGAACGGACCGTTTAAATAACAGATAGTATGCTGAAGAAAAAGCTGAATAAGTGGGTACATAAGGGGACATTCAGTCTTAATCGCCCGCAATTACGAACGTTGATGGGAATCCTAAAGGGGCACTGCCTTCCAAGAAGGTATGGGAGTGGACGACTACAGCACGAGTAGACTGCATTTAGAACAGGAGGAAACTCATATCAACTTCCTAACCAACTGCACACTACTGCCCTTTCAGAGTAATAGGACTAGGAGCGAAGATGTATGTGTATAATAGATCGGACGATCTGAATGCAGCTCCCAGGCTGTTCAGACAGCTATGCACCGCTGATAAAATAGCATATAGCAGCCACACAGCAAAAAAATCAATAACAAACGTACATTTTTCAAATTTTAATAAATTCCTCTATAGCGTAGGGAAATTTTGATTTGATATTTTTTAGAAAGGTTTCGTGCTACATGATGAGTGTTTTATTATCTTTATCATCTAAAAAAAAGCCAAATTCATAGATTGCTAAATTTATTGGTCCTATAGCGTCTCTAAATATTTATCTCGGAAAGATAGACGCCGTCGCCGCCGCCAAGACATACGCGAGCAGGAAGACGACACAGTCCAAAATTAAACCCGATACGCTCCCGTGAACTTTTGTTCTTATTTTCCGGCGTTTTTCGTACTTTGGATGAGTGCGACGGACGCGAGACCAAGATGACAATTTTACGTTGCCTTAATTGATTCCTGAATACGTTTAACAAACTGCCCAATACCGAAACTTTTACAGGAATGTCAATGGATATTTAGAATCTTTATTATATATTTAGAAGTTTTGCTATATAACAATATAAGTTCAAATACGGAACGAGGGCAATTGAAGACACGTTCCAAATAAAAAAAAAATGAAAGAACAAGAATTCGGAGATCGACCTATCTTAACACACTCTTCTATGGTTGCCAAAGTCATTAATTAATTTTTCTACACCCTTCTCTAAAATGCCCAATTATACACTGATCTAGCGTGCGGGAAACGTCACTTTACAACTTCAATTTCGTTTCCCACGGATCCGAGTCACTTCGGACATTTCCGGGATTTTAGCGCACGGATGTGAGAGTAATCGGATATTTTCGGAGATATTTCCCACGCTTTGAATTTTGACGTTTGTCGATTCTGACGATCATGCCAGTAAATGTATTCGTGTTGTTTTGCAAAAATGTACCCAAAAACTAAAAAAAAAAACGCAGTGCAACATAAAAAAGGTATGCAACACGTTTGGTAAACTTTTTAAGTCATTCGTTTATTAATCATTTGCTGCGTTTACTTCACTTGATTCATAATATACTATAAAAGCACAGAAATGCGATGTTCTTATGACAGTTATTATATTACCATGTTACTATGGTTATAAGGTTAAGCTATAACATGCTAAATCGATCGATTAATTGATCATCAGCACCCAATAACTTAAGCAATAATAATACTTTTGACTCCAACAAAAGTGGATTTTTTCATTTAATTTCATTTAAACAAATGCTATTTTTCAAGGTTCTACACAAACTAACAGCGGATGGGATGATTTTTTTCATAACATTTTCTTAGTTGGGATACCTAAAACCCTAAAGCGAAAGTCTATCTTTGGAAATAATAGACGTTGTGTCACGTTGTAACAGATTGAAATAAGAATTTTTTCTTATACACTCTACGTCTACGTTTATGTCTTAATTTATTTGCAATAAATCAAAATACAAACAAGAAGCGTTCAGCTGTTAACTCCGACACTGCCATATATACATAGCCATCGTGTACGTAATCTGGTTTTCAGCATAGTTTACGACGTAAATAAACAACTAACGAGGTGTACCGAGAACAATACAGGAACCATCTGTTTAGGTTTTGAAAGAGCGACCTTGAAAGGTTTGGCTAGGCCCGTGTTTAGAGATGCTGTTTATACGATTAAATAAAATTATAATTGAGTACACTTTTTCGAAAAAGTTAGCAAAAAGGTTTATTTAAATTAAGATAAGTTCAGTTGAAACGCTGCCACCAAAAGAGTCACATAGTAATAAGAATCAAGTGAACCACAAGCGGAAGTCTCATACTATTCATAGGCTAAAGTTGACGAGAACAGCAAATTCTTAATATCCGAATTTCTTAATATGCAAAAAAAAGGCGAATCCAAAGAATAATTGCAAGCAAAAATCGCAATTCAAAAAAAAAACGTCTGCCAACCAAACATATAGCAGTACGTTAAAATGGGGACGTTAAAAATTCATCTATTCAATCGTTCAATCACATAACGGTTCCCACATCTTGAATCCCAAAGGTCGTGTTGCAGGTGCATCCTTCAGTTGAATCGGCTGTGCTAATTTTAATGACCTATTTTTTTTTGCATCAAGCTGTCGACACCGTTGCCACTAGTCTCATTAATTCTGTTTTTGATTGGTTTTGCAAGGCTCGAAACAAGCACTCACGTCTCATAATTTCAAAAAAAAAAAAAATCAACAAAGTTGTGGTATAAAATGGTGCGATTTTAAAGCGATATATCTAAAAACAACTTGAGCTAGACATAATTTCAAGAACTAAACTAAAACATAGTGTAATGAGCGTCATTTTACTAAGGCTTTTTGAACTAATTAAGGACTACCCGGTATAATGATACATACGAATATTAGGCATAAAAAACATGCTAAAATTATAACCTCACAAAATAGAGAAAAAGATAATAGGGAATCGATAGGCAAGTCTAGCAGTTACATTTTCTAGCTCTAATTCTTGGCAAACATCATTGATTTAAGAGCGTATTTTGCTGGATAATGTCTAAACATTATTTTATTGTGAAAGATTACTGTACGCACAAAAGTATTATTTCTCACTGTCAACTAATCACAAAACACATGAATACATACCTGGAGATTAAAAAATATGCCAAGAAAAGGAAAAGTTATATGTAGAAACTGGCACGTCAGCTTCGAAGGTGATTTCTGATGATATAATTTGATTGTTGATTATTTATTAGTTCGCTAAAAAAATATTTTAAACTGCATTTAGTGACCTAATAATTAGAGATTCGTTGACAATTAAGATTTCATGAATTTTGAATATTTTGATTTTATATTTATTCGGTGCGAAGTAGCGTAGAAATTAAGTTTTTTCAAAGTTAAGTAGATACCGCTGCCAACTTCGTCATCACGTTGATTAGTAGAGAGAGGCTACGCTCCCTTTTCCAATTTTAAATTATAAATTGCAAAAGGCAATAAGTTGTTCACCCTTTTGTTGGAATTGTAGCTACTTTATTTTTTACGAACGACATGACCGAGGAACATTGTATTTTATCACATCATCATCATTTTGTTTTTGTGACACACACAAAGAAAACTTGAATTTGAAAATCGCAGCGCTACCCGTTTTCGTTACAGTTTTTAGGTGAACGGCAAGGTTCGGCAACAGCGCACGCGTTCCTCCAGAAATTTCACGCTCCTTAGAACGTTGCCAAGAAAGCCCCGATTGTTTCGTAATTCGACCTATTTCAAAGTTCGCGTTTTTCATGTCCATAACGCTTTCGTCTATGAACCATAGAAATATTGCTCGGGAGTTCATTCATTCATTAAATTTCGCCGAAAATCGCGTAAAAGGAAACGTCGATTGTGGCGTGTACAGTTTATATCATTATTAATTTAGGCCTTTGTTAATGGTCTCGCATTTATTTCAAAAGCCTTATCGCGCCTATGAGTCACGCAGTTTAGGTACCAAATATCATTGCTCTGTTGACTTTTTAGGATCTAATTTTGTTTGTGTACTTTCAATACGAAATTGTTTCCTACAGACCGTCAACAAAAATTACAAAAATACCGATAACATTTACGATAACTGCGCACTTTGGTTTTAAATTTTCTTTTGTTATTTCGGAAACTGTTTACAATAAGAGAGGAGTAATTATATTTCAGACGGTCAAAGAAGGCTAAAATTTATTAAGTTTTTTTTTAAATTTCACTGCACCACTTCACAATAATAAAAAGAAACACTCAGTTCATTAATAAACATCTTTTAGCTCAAAGGATGCAACATTAATATAAAACAAATTAATCGGATGTTTTCCATCCAGTCCTAAGACTCAATAATAAAGTTTTGAAAAGATTGTTGTTATTTTTTAATACCAAAATCTTCACTTAACTCCGGAAAGACACGTTAAAAGGATAGGAATTGATATGACACGATTATTATAACTTGCTTACTACTTACTATATGTTGTAGTTGGTTAAACTGTCAAGAAATACACAGAATAATATGTGAACGGTAATGTGAATTCATTAGAAAATTGGGAACCACCAGCTTAAAAATCTTAAAACTGCATTTATTAAAACGGCTGGGATTGACGATGGATGGTAGAATAAAAAAAAAAGAACTATGCCTATGAAGTATATAAGAAAAGTGTTCAATGCGTTTAGAGACAAGATATTAGTTCGAGAATAGGCTTTAACTTTCGCGTAGTATATAAAAAATATCGGCCATTTTGAACTTCCTTTTTGCCTGTTTCAGAAAATCTTGTAGCATTAAAGAAGCACATAAGCATTGAATGTTGACTAATTTTATGTGAATTGTTTCCTTTACTCTAGTGTAAATTCAATTTGTATCATTTTTTTTACTTTTCCCTTATAATTACAATATCTTTTCGTACTTTCAATGTTGTGCATATTAATTTTAATGTGTCTTTTGTTGAGATATTTCTCTCGATTAAGCTAAAAAAACTACGCAAACATATAAAGTTGATTAATTGAGTAGTTTATTTTACTCTGTTGTATTTACAGTTTTTATTTCTATTTTTTCGATTCACGACCACCTTCACCCACTGCACTGCACGTGTGCGTCTGCTGAATTCACACTTCATTTCACATTTCACTTTCTTCCTATTATACTTATATTTTATTTTTATAACCATCAAAGTTACGAAAATTTTATTTGCACTTCCATTAACATATCACGTATTTCTGTAGGTAAAAAAAGACATATATTATTATTAACTAACTATCTAACTATCTAATTATTGTAAATATTCATAGTAACGCATATTATAAGAACTAGTAGTAGTAAGTCGATCATGTTACATATTGTGCACCATGTTACATATTCTTTCAAAAAAATAAAATAAAAAATACAGAGTCAATTTCGATTTGTCTCTAGTTTTTTCTTCAAACTGTCACACCGTCTGCCCTCAGGCCGCCGCTGTATTTTTCAACGCCAATAAGAATCATATGTCCATTTCGGCGCAGATGTTTGTTTACTCTAATTCGAAATTGCGCAAGTGCCCATGTTATGCATAATTAACAATTTAGCCTGGGCGATTATCTCGCTTTAAAAAATGGCTAAACAGTGGGAGGGGCCCCCAGTCAGTGGGCAACACTCGACAAGGACAAGCCCGATTTTTCACCAGACGCGTTTTCCGCAAACTCGCGACGCCTTCACCAGTTTTGGATAGCACCAAACGTGGGGGTGTCGCTTCTAATACACTTAAAGTCTATGTAGGAAAGGAGTAATAAAACCTCATTACGCATGCAAAGGGACTACAGACACAACGAATAATTAAGCAACGTTCGTTGCAAAATTCTTCTTATCGAATGCAGGTATATCAGCCGAGTTCGAGTAGATTTATGGATTTTGCCTAATGTAAGTCATTGAGAATTGCGTGCAAAAGGCGTTCCGGTGGCACACACTAAGTCCTCGCCTTACCTGGTTAATTGTTTCCTAAAATTTCGTCGAAACCACATAATCAGTATATTATTTTTTACCGCTTTATATGGTGCTGGTTTTCGTATACGTCTTCCTTAAACAATAGTATATTATGCAACAAGTGCGGTAAACGCCAGAGTGACTTAAAAAGTCTACAGAACGTGTTGCATACCATACTTTTTCTACGGCTGTTCGTTTTTGGGTACATTTCCGCCAAACAACACTAATACATTCACTGACATGGCCGTCAGAATTATCAAATGTCAAATTCAAGGTGTGGGAAATATCTCCGAAATCATCCGATTAGTCCCAAACCCGTGCGGTAAAATCCCGGAAATGTCCGAAGTAGCTCAGATTCGTGGGAAACGAAACTGACGTGGTAAAATGACGCTTCCCGCACGCTAGATGGCTGTGTAATTAGGTATTTTAGACGGGAGTACAAAAAAAAAATTAACAGATCCTTGCAGCCTTCTTTTCGTCAAAAATAAGTTCATAGCATATTACTGCATCGTGCACAGTTTTTTTCAGTTTACTACATCTCTGCTTTGAGCTTCAAAACTCGGTGCATGAATGAACCGAACTTCATTTAAAATTAATTTTAGTTTATTTTAATTCAGAATATTTTTTATACTTAATTAAATTTTTTGAAAAAATAAATTTATGATAATTCTTCGATTTTTGTATAGTTTATAAGTTATCAATAATTTAAATTTGGAACACAGCGTTCGCGGGAAAGATGCGCATCTAATTCTGAACCAGTCCACAACTCACTCAGGATCCAAGTATTGTATTTTTTTTTTTGCGAACGGTGTTGGAACCACTTTTTGAAAATTCTGCAGATGAAGAACATAAAAATCTAACGTATGATGTTTATCTACTTTTAAAACCGGACATGAACGGTTGAAGTAAATAATTTTCGTTAAATTTGGCATTGTACTTTACAACAGAGGATGTTTTATTTTGTATGAAATACAAAACAGCCTATAATTTGATCACTGTAAATTTTGTCTTGCACATTTTTAGGTCCTTTACAATACTAATTAATTTACCACTTTCTAGAGTTTTTGATATTCCCAGAAAGAAAAAGAAAATTATTCTCATAAATGGACCCATCAAAACACATTATTATCTTTGAAACTGTACGAACAATATAAGGATCAGATGGGGGTCCCTTAGAAATAAAAATATGAAAAGAATATTTGAAGAAATAACCAGATTGCCAATATTCTTAGGAACATCAATTTTTCCTAAATGAGCTAGCCTAAAATCAACTAAATAACTAAAACTCAGACTACCAAAGCATAAAAACGGACTGGTTAGGTTTGGATTGTTCACAATATAATAATAACTTGCCGTTCTGCCTTAATCTCGGGAATCGGTAGAACCAATAAATTCTTTCTTGCACCCACGTCTACTTCTTATGATACATTTCTCTGCCACTTATGTAACACCTTTTATTTTTCTCAAATAAATATTTAACAGCGTCAAATTCATTGGGCTTTATTGCAAATATTAACAATACTAATTAAAAAATGTACCGAAAGGACAAAATGCCTAAAGCACATTTTTTGCATATTTTAACAAAACACCTAGAGAGTACGAATTGCACTTTAAGGCCATCGAAAAAGTGTCGGATAATTATTTTTTAGGATTCCAGAATCACTAAATTGCAAAGTAACAAAATTTTAAAATGTTTTTCTCTTTTTTTTGTCAACAGTCATTTGCTGAGCACTTGCAAAATGACTGGAAACGGCCTACTCACGATCCTACCTGACGCCTCATTCCGAATTCATGACCATTAGTGTATGATTTTTAGTGCTTAAAACACTTTCTAAAAAATCTGTCGCTGGCTCTTGGACTTCTTTAATGACATGCTGGACTGCTTTTCATCAGTTCCATGGTGTAACTTCCCAGTGGCCTGATCAAACAGTAGCTTTGTGTAAATTTGCAATATATAATAATTTCTTCTTTATCAAATTAAATTCAAATTCAATAGTTTTGGTCTTTAACCTTTCAATAATTCTTGTTTTCTCCCAAGATGATGGATTCGTCCTTATCCGAAGTGAATCACAGCTTGCGTCATCTATAACTACTACTAAATAAGTCGGAAAATATTTTATCATTTCTCAAAAATAATCTTCCATTCGGATTCAGGTAGTCATGGTAATCCGACACTGTTAAAATGTTAGCGAAACTTTTAAAAATTACTCTTCGCTTTCGATATGAACGATTATTAGCACTTTTTTTCATGGAGGCATAGAAATACTCGTTGACAAACCTTCCATGAAAGCTTTGCGAACTTTTGTTGACTTGCGACGTTCTTTGTACTATATAACCGTCAAAAGGCCCAAAATTTTCTTCTACTCTTCAATAGTGTTTTATACTTCTCAAGTATTTTCGTATTTTTATCAAAAATAATGTTATTGTTTAAGTTTACCTTCGCCTATGGCCGACACCGAAATTGAGCAACACTGGATGCAAGCTCCCGTTTTATTACTCCACACCTTTATGAAATAGCTTACAATAACAAACCTTTTATCCCACTTTTAATACACTTTGAGCGTTTTAAAGTTGCACTTGGGAGGAGCGGTAAAACCATTCCGAAAATATTAAACCAACAACTGATATATTCATTTTCTTTGTATGTACGCCTGCAGTGCTCAATCTGCATAGGGAGCCACTTTTACTCCACGATGACTTCATCGTTTAAATCTCAAACGGTAATAACTCATTGCGCTTGTCAAGAGCAATATCATTTTTAATTGTTAACAGTTTATTCAATACTTATACAATGTGTCCGAAATTGGCGTATAAATGAATTATAACTGGCCGCCACTTCAAAGCCTTGACTACTAAACAACGGCTGGGAAATACAACAACGATAATTAATTTACAGGAAAATAAAAACTTATAATTATTTTACGATTTTCGGTTCATCTGAGTTTTGCAAATTTTCATGACTTTTACAACAAAACTTTCTGACGCATTCTTACCCATCCCTAATCAATTTTGTAACCTCTCTTTCTTGAAATTGAAAATGCTGGAAATACGTCATTAATCTCGCGCGACTCTAAGTGGGACTCTAGACAACAACCATTGATGAATGTTTGCGTATATTTTTTACAGTAATTCCGGGCCGGAATCCTTTTCAAAATATCCAAAAATTTTAAATTGAAGTGACTGTTATTTATTTATTTATTATTTTAATTTATACAAAACGTTCTTAATTTTTCCCTATGTAATTCGGAGATTTTACGGGCATGAAAAATATTTAAGGCTTATAATAAAATTCTCCAATTAATTTTGGGACGTAAATGTTGCTAATCTTTAATCTTTATTAAACAAAACGTCCAAGAAATGAAAGTAAAGCGAACAGAGGAAATGAATGAAGATTGAAAAAAGGAAAGAAAAAATAGATAAGGAAGAACCATCAATAGATGATCATATTTCAGATGAGTTGTTGATAACAGCAGAAGAAGAACCTTATCGGGTGTGGTGAACATATAATATTACGAGTGTCACTGTAGTCCTGTACCTCCTCATTTCACGAAAATCCTTGTCCTCCGGGCGCAATTTTCAAATGAAGGATAAAAAGAAGTCGCTGCATCAAACCGTAATTCATGGATTTTCGCCATGGCAACCACTGGTGAAACACCATTTTTTCAACTTGTCAAGTAATGATGCGTGTATGCTCCTATAATGGTTATTCCTTTTTGAAGGTATCGCTAAGATAACTCCATGGCTATCTCAAAAAACAGTCGACATAACTTTCCCAGCCGTTTCTGCTTTTTTCGCTTCGCAGTCCACTGTTTTGGTGTATCCAAGTTTCATTTACAGTAATTAATAGGCGCCAAAACTAGGACTTATTGTATCTAAATTGCGCTGACAAAGCATTGGAAACGTTCATTCGAACACGTCTTTGGTCTAACGTGAGTAAACGCGATACACAACGCGCGAACACCTTTCTCATGCCTATTGGTATTGGTATTAAAGGGGGCGCCCTCGCGGGCGTCCAAGCACTTAGGCCACCAGATGGGCCCGTTGTGCCCCCAGGCCGCCCTAGAGGGCGTCCAGAATACCGCCCTTCCAATAGAAGGTCAGCAACTCCTTTAGCTCAATACTGAGTCCGGATCGACCAAGGCCGTTCCGAAGACTCCCAATTTTGCCCACGTCAAAGCAGGGTACTCGGTGAGCAGATGATACGGGGTCTCCTCTACTTCCGTCCAGCACCTGCACTCCGGGTCGTCTTCAATGCCTAGCAAGCAAATATGCCTCCTAAGCCTGCAATGTCCTGTGTAGGCCCCTGTTAGTGCTCTACACTCCCTTCTCGCCTCGCCTGCCCCATTCCCGGAGCAACTCTCTAGCCCACCGCGGTCCGGTCTCTCGCCCAGGCTTCGAGAGCTCTCCGCCTCACACACGGGGCTTCTCATGCCTAAATTTTGATTTAAAATGTGACAAACGCGTTCTTCGGACATTTTCATAACCTCTGATATTGATGCACTTTATCGTCGTTAGTTACAGTTTTTGGACGACCCAAACGTTAAGCTTTCGGCGACGTTTAAATTCAGCCGTCCAAAATTTCACTGTGGTAGATGACAGTGCGGAGTCCCTATACACAAATTTCAACTCAACTTAATTTTGCGAAGACGTATTGCATTTCAAAATTATTTTATAACAGCTCTATACTCAATTTTTTCCATTTTCACGAAAACTCTCACGTCGACTCACTGTCAACTAAAAACCACGTGTCCAAAATGGTTGAAACTTTGCTAAGTAACTATCAAGAAGTCTACAACTACGATCATTAGCTTTGGAGTAACTTCTTCAGGGTAAGATCGGAAACAGTTCAAGTGACCCTCGCATTACGATGATTTGATCAAATACTAGATGCCATGAAAACAATACAAAACATGTAACCTTTGTGGCAAAATATTGTTATAAAACCCTAATTCATGTTATGAGGAATATTTTTAGCGTTAATTGCTTGTAATTTTATAGAGATATTATTTACAACCAAAGGTATATGATTTAATGTTATGCAATTTAAAAAAAGGGGGGCCAACCCCTCTCCATTTTGAATAAGTAGTACTTTTGATTAACTTCAGGCCGCCTCATGAATTTTCCCAGGATTTCCAGGTTAGTGAAACCGTGTTTTTCGTATAATTCTCAGTTTTAAATTAAATCTCTAAGAATTTAAAATCCCACTATACGCTGTATCGTATTTTTAACGCCGAGTTACGGTCGTTTTTTGCAATAACTCAAATTTAATTTCGCGTATCGTAAGCGCCTCACGCTTGATGAATTTGTTCGCCCCATAACTCTCGCATTCCCTTTTGATATACAGCCTCGTATCCAACCGAATCTGAGGCGTGTTGATTTCAACTTCGATCTCAACTCTGCGGATCTGTTGTGTTACAAATTATAAGGACTTGCAATAAGCAACATCGACATAAATGTAAACCAATTATTGCTACTAACCTACAAAAGGATGGAAAGCACTACCCTGAGTCGAACCCTGGACATTACCTTTGTTAGTTATTATCAAGAATTATAAATTGAACTTAAACAAAGTCATATTAGTTGTCTGGGGAGTATTAACATTAATCCAATTGTATTTCATTTTTATTTAACCTTTAAGTTTTATGAGTTTCCGACAGAACTTTTCCAATATCCGGGACGTTTTCTAATTGAATAATAACAATAACTATACTGACTATATTAACTTAGCTTTATAGCTTCTCATTCGAAACAGGCACAGGGAAGGAAGATCTAAATGAGGGAATTTTAAGGTAATATAGAGAAATATTATTTCAATCTGAATTACTGATTAGCTAAACAGATTTAAGAAGAAAGAAAGTGTTTCGATGCAACGAAAGATAATTTAGGATTTAAGTTTAAAAAAAACTCATCTCTAGGGTCATAGATTCGTGGGTTTGATTCTCTATTTATGATATCAATAATAATGGACGAAGATATATACAATTTCCACAAAAACCACATGAATACTTAGTAGTCAGTTTATGCTTGAATTATTTTTTTTAATGCTTTTAGATATTATTGAGAGAAACAAGCGAATTTTACCTAAAGCATTATTATTATGGGTCAGTTTCTTCATACACCAAACTAAGTTAAACATATTGCATAAAAAAAATATAGGAAATGTTTAAGAAATATAGAGAAATACGAGGAGACTTAGGGAAAGCGGAAAATTATTTGGGTAATGCGTAGAAAAATGAGGAAATCTAGGGAAATATTTTGGACATGGGGATTTTCCCTTCGTTCCATGGTAACCTCCAATCGATTCTCGAAATTGGTTTCACCGTTTCATTTAATGTTTTTTTTATTCCACACCAAAACTTTTAAAAATTTTAAGAACGCGATTAAACAATGTTTGCAATATTGATATTTTTCGAGATATTTTTATTTTTTCCAAAAAATTCATTCCAATTTCCAATTCCTACTTTTCGACAAAATTTGATACTAAATTACAAAGACAATCAATACGATAAAATATGTAAAACTTGTTCCCATATTCCCTGCTAATTGCAGATCTGGCCTTTTTTGTTTGTTACATACCATTCAAAATTGAAATGACATGAAGCTGTGAACATTCCCACAGGGTGGCCAGCTAATTACAGAAAAAAAAACTGCATTTTCTTAAAATAATTCTGAATTTTCGATAAAATTTGCCACTAAATCAAAAAGACAATCAACACGATGAAATACGTAAAACTAATTCGTTTTCCCATATTCCCTAACATTTACAAGTCTGGTTTTTTTTTCGTTATTTACCATTCAAAATTGAAATGACATAAAAATTTGAATATACGCATGTTTATTAACATCTGCAGGCCTGACTTGAAATGATATAAGCTCCAACACTTACACCTGCACAAATAAACGCAACAAACAATTAAAAATCGCATTAATTTCAATAATCTCTCGTAGCAAGCAAACTCACCAAAACGGTATCGTCGGGCTCCTCGCCAAGTTATTATTGATGGGGGACTCCCTAGGCGGGGAACTCAAATATCCGCTAGTAAAACTAAAAAACGACATTCTAAACGCGCGCGCGGTACAACGAAAACATAAAGGTCCTTAAATTAAAATCATCCCGCGCGTATCACATCTCCAAAGCCACCCAACAACTACCAAGTGTTAAGACCGGTGACGGTATCGCGCGAAACGTTTTCAAGAAATTGCATTATCAATAAACGAATATCCGTCGACAAAATAAACAACGCGCACTCTCGATTTGTGCAATCGCTGACGGTTACGAAAAAAAAAACCCACGCACTTTACAATAAAGTCGTAACGAGGAAACATCGGCGACGGAGAAATGATTAAAAATTGTCGTCGGCGTCGAAACAACCAACCACTTACGCACGTACTGCTCTAAACACAACTAAAAATTTCCGAAGTTGCCAAGAGCCCGCGCCAGCATCATAGAGCTCCGTGGACCACGTGCGCCGTGTCTCGCCGATCGTCGCACCATCCTTGTCGGCGGCGGCTCAAAGAAAGAGACGCGACCACGGAAAGAAGGGATGTATCTTTATCGATCGAATAGGGAGGCCATCGAGGGCGGCGTTTGATTGGCCCTCGTGCGGAGGCGTAATGTGTTTACAGATAGAAAGTTTGCGATGACTAATCGAATCGTCAATTAAAGAAATTCCGAAACTAAATTAAAGTTAAGGGTTGGTGATGATTACTGTAAGTATAGTTATCTCCAATAAGACAAACTGGCAATTTTGTTTTGTTATAAATAAAGACGAAACTGATTAAATGAATGGAAATCTAAATATGTTTATTGGACTTGAATCTAGCAACAACTAAGGTTCTTAAGCTGCTTCAAAGCATATGTTTAAAGCTTTTCGTGTAAATATCCCGTGAACAAACCAGATTTTAACAAAAAACACATACAGAGTGTCAAGACACTAAGAAATAAACTGGGGATATTTTTTTGGGACATTCTAATAATGAATGAAATACTACATAATACCTAATACCGAACCTGTCAACCTGCTATTGTTGACATTTTTAATTTATAACAAGGTCTACAAGGACAAAAAACTAGTACTGTCATTTTTTCTCTAGTAGAACTAATTAACGCAAATGCAAAAAAATTGTTAGTGTTAGTAAAAGTGAGATTCAGATTATGCGATACGTATTATTGGCACATACTCTATTGTATATTTCATAACGCTTGCAGTTATATTATACCTGTAATGCAATCCTTCTAAGTTATTGATTGACTAGGGACGCAAAAAAAAGGCTCGTAAGGGCACTTTCATTGACGTAAATGAAAATTTCCAAGAACTTTAAAGGTGGTTATGGAGAATTTAGGTTGCATCTTAATTATATCGATAATAATTTCCGAAAATTTTCTTATGATAATAACTAAAACGGATTCCAAACAAATTTACTTACCTGTCCGCCAATGAAAGTATAGAATAGTCTACGGAATCAACACATTCGTTATTGTTTTCCATGTTCGCCGATATAATACACGAAAGGCTTTGAAAGTCACTTAAAACACTTAAATAAGAAAACGAGGATACAACTATCCGTTAACGGACATATGCATTCGACATTTTGAAAATGAAAACCTGTTTGTTTTGATTGGTAGGTCCACCGTTACCAAGGCCATTCTTCTTCTTTATTTGGATCCAAGCTTAGTGTCCAATTCTTTGTTATTTAAATTAATATATATTTAGTACTTGTAATTAAAAAAATATATTGACATTGTGTTTGTTTAATCAATGAAAACTTTGTTTTTAGGTAAATAAATTACATTAATAACTGTTTACTGCCAAAAATTGCAAGGATCATTGGTCGTATTCAGCGGATGTAGCAAGGCGCTCCCGATACGTAACGGTAGCGATTGGCAACGTGTATGTACAGGTTATGGTGTCCTATTTTTGTTTGGGTGTTGTCGATTTCGAAATTTAGATTTTTTTGAAGGTATTTCTTATTCAATGTTTGTATGTAGTGCCGCTGATTTAATTAACATGTGGTAATAAAGTGGAAACGTCTTTTGACTGTAGTATCTACTACATCAGAAATTGTTGAACTTTTGAATTCAAAACGAAATGACCGAGCATAATTTAGTCAAATTGGTTTGGAATTCGTAGAACCAATTCGAATAATTCAGGATAATGAAGGTGATAGGTGTCCAATACCAAAAAATCAGAAGTATTATGAAGACTGTAAGGAGTTATGAAGGGAACTTATTAGAATATTTTCGAAGTCTACATTTGTAAATTTATTAAGAGGTCCATTTTAGAATTTACCACATCTAGCACATTTCGGAGCAGCATTTGATCTTCGAAAACTTGAGGGGTTTTCGAGAAAACTTTCTCGTTGGGACTCTGAAAAAATTTTTTTTTGTAAATGCTAATAATAATATAAATAATAACAAAAAATATATAATTATTATTAATTCCTCTTTCAAGACCAAATTTTACTAATATCGATCGCTTCGCTACCGCTACCTAGCACAAAATAAACTCGTTACCAAAAATGGCGTGCACCCCGCAACATGTTGATTTGTAGCGCATGTGCCACCGGACGTCTCGGCAATGGCTTTGTAAATTCAAATGTGCAACACGCTCCCAATCACTACTGCTACGTTTCTTAATCATTGAAAGATGTAAGATATAAAGATTACTATTATATCCAGTAACAGTGAACAATTTTGAAATTTAGAACACAAGAATTCAAGTTCTTTCAGTTTTTGTTTAAGATTTTCATTACGTTTGGTAAATGCAAGGACTGCAAACAAAAGTGATTAGTTACAAAGGCAATTGCATTTTATTAATACCGCAAGCCATTTTGGCGCTACTAGACACAGAATACTAGAGGACTCGTATAAAACTGAAATCACAGAATTTAGTACTCTGTGTCAAAAACAAAGAACAACCAGAATTAAAAATCAAAACTAATATAATTCAGACATTTGTTACAATTTCTAATAAATTTTGTATCCTAGACTGCTTATCAATTTCATGCAACAATTTTTCCAAATCCTTTCCTTCCTTCATAAACATTTCTATGTTATGAAAATGCACCCCCTGGAGCCTATGGTCGGTTATGCGGTCTTGATTAAAATTGTATGTCCTAATTTTTTCATTTCTATCTTGAGATTTTACTTGACTTTTGCGGGTACTCTTAGCCTCTGCCAATTGCCTGTCTAGTTCTTTCTGGTACAAAAGAGCTCTAAGATGTGCCATTGCAAACTTTCGGTTTTTAATTTGTGATCTATCAGTTTGGCACTCAACTGTTGTGCCTGTTGGCAGATGTGTTATCCGAACTGCACTATCTGTGGTGTTTACATGCTGACCACCTGCTCCTTGTGCTCTCTTAGTTTCTATTTTTAGGTCTTTACTTTCTATGTTTATTTCAATATCACTGGGTTGTGGCAAAACAACAACAGAAATTGTACTTGTATGCATTCTTCCACTTTTTTCTGTTGTTGGAATGCGCTGTACCCTGTGAACTCCTCCTTCATATTTAAACCATTGAAACACAGATGGTCCGTTAACTAATAGAGAAGCATGCCTCAAACCTCCAGTATCCACTGTTAGAAAATGTGCTATGTCATACTGCCACCCTACAAACAAGGGTAAATGTTATCAAAAGTTAAGCAATTTAAATCACCATTTACCCTTGTGCACAATAAATTTACAATACATATCAAACATTTCTTTTGCAAACAGCATAGCTTCTTGACCACCTACTCCAGCTTGAATTTCCAAAACAATGGAATCACAATTATCGTCTTTCTCCTCTGGAAGCAAAGCTTCCAGTAATTCTTCATCCAGCTCTAGTAATTTATTTTCGAATTGGCTTTTTTCTTCCAATGCCATTTTCGACAGGTCCTTGTCTCCAGAGTTTATCAGTTCTTTTAAGTTCTCTAAATTGTCAACCAAATTTGAACGTTGCTCTAAAAGTCCTATTACCGGCTGCAGGTGCAACCACTGTTTACTTTTAGTAAAGTGTTCTTGTGTAGAGAGGGTTTGATATTCTGATTCTATCTTAGAAATATAGTTTTTTAAAGATACATTTCCTATTTTTAAGTGTAAATCATAGGCCTTAGGTGGATGTGTAGTGTTGCTTAAAGGTATCATAACTACTGAAATGCATTGTCGTACACGATATTTAAAAACATGACATGTACATTTAGCACAAGCAAACATTTTAAATTTTTTAATTATTTTAAATATTTTCGTCTTATTTACTACACAACAATATTGAGGTTATGGCGACCCGTTGCACTGCTCTCCCTTTTTGTTTTCATTACATTGAAAAAAAAAATTAATTGCATTTGTTGCTGATTGGTTTTTGTCGTTTTAGCAACCCCATATATGAAAAATAAAAAAGTAACCTAGCCAAATTACTGAAAAATTAATTGAGAAATGAAAATATCTGTTTCGGAGTACATTCTGTATTGGTACATCTTCTATGGTCTATGAATTGCGTTGTTCGGATTGACCAAAACTGACCTGTGCCATTTTCATTCAGTAATCATCAATCGTGACAATTGCAATTTTAGTCGGTGTTTAAACGGTTAGGTATATATACGTTTTTTTCTTACACTATCACGAAAGAAACATGACGTCCGTTTTATGTCCCGAACCACCGCTCCCAGGATTTTCGTTTGATAATTGTAAACGGTAATAGTTTTCAAAATAAGTTTGCATAAGATACCCTTCAACTGTTAATCATTTTCATAGCAATAGTTTACTAGAAAAGAAAGGGTTGCAGCTTCCGAAAGCTACAAAGACTGGTACGACTATTGTTGGCATTATCTATAAAAATGGGGTTATCCTTGGAGCTGATACCAGAGCCACAGAGGATACCACGGTCGCCGATAAAAACTGCGAGAAAATCCACTACTTAGCTCCGAACATGTAGTAAGTATAGTTGATATTGAAGGTTATAAAACTATCAGCAATAATTTAGTTAAAGATGAAATTGATCTTCCTTTATAGTTGTTGTGGAGCTGGTACCGCAGCTGACACAGAACAGACTACCCATATGATAGCTTCTCAACTCGAATTACACCGATTGTACACCAATCGCGTCGTACGAGTGGCAACAGCAAATCAAATGTTGAAACAATATCTGTTTCGTTATCAAGGCTACATAGGGGCTGCACTTGTTTTGGGTGGGGTAGATTCTACAGGACCCCACCTTTACAGTATTTATCCTCACGGTTCCACTGACAAATTACCATATATAACTATGGGGTCCGGATCTTTGGCAGCAATGGCCGTTTTCGAATCGCGGTGGAAACCCGATTTGGAAGAAGAAGAGGGAGTTCAATTGGTAGAAGTCAAGTTGTGTTTATATGAGCCTGAAATTTATTGATATTTTTTTAAAGGTTAGAGATGCAATTGCTGCTGGTATCTTCAATGATTTGGGTTCTGGCTCAAATGTAGACATTTGCATAATTCGGGAGGGGGGAGTTGATTATAAGAGAACATACGATGAGGCTAATAAAAAAGGCAAAAAGCAGACTTCCTACCGTTATCCAAAAGGAGCCACCGCAGTTTTGACAACTAAAGTTGTCGACATTGAAGATGTGTGTGTCAAAAGAGTTGAACCCGAGCAGATGGAAATTGTTTAATTTTTTTTTAATTCAATAAATGAATCACAATTTTGTAAAATTAGTTTATTTGGTTCTCATGAATTACTACAAAAATATAATATAAAAATAATAAATAAAAAAATCTTGTCTTAATAATCAACATACAATGTATATAAAATCTCAAAAGTAATACAGTAAATTGAAAAGTTGTATAACCTATTATATATATTTTTCACATTTTTCCATTCTACTGAGAAGCCAATAATTAAAAAAAAAAAGGATAAATTGGACCAATGGAATTGCATTAAAATGAGATTCACAAAAAAATACCAATTTGATTATGATATACAGGGTGGATGACGCTAGGGTTCCCATTGAGACTTCTACAGAACAAAAAATAAACATTAATTATTTAATCCATTTAAATCTATAAAAGGTAGCTGTAGGAAGATAACTCAAGCTAGAATTTTGTGTGAGAAAAATTTGTTTTAAAATACAATGTTCCATATTTACTAAAATATACATAATTCAATTTTTGTAGTTCGTCACAATTCGCCATAGAACAATCAACGTGAACCACTCTGTCTGTGTATCTATTTAGACTCAAATTAACAATACCAAAATTGGAAAAAATCAGTCGTTACCTTAATTCTTATGGATAATGAAGTCCCAACTATCCTTCCACCTTAAGTCGACAATATCACTGGAACTTAAAGGAGTTGTTCCGTAACATAACACCAAAAACTTTTTGAACACGTAAACCATGACAAAAGTACTACAAACTACCAAAAATAAGAACATATTGGCCAAATATTTTATCATTATCACATCTTTTAAAACAATATATATGTGTTCTATGGTCGCCGCCAACAGTAAAACTTTGTACACGTAAGCGGGAATATAGTGATGTAAGAACACAGTCCTCTCAACAAAAAAGTACGGTAAAAAATGAATGAAATAACCTGCCATGAAGACTTCACCGATCAACTGAAAATCCCGCCACGTTTCATCATCCAAATCGTAATAAAGCCTGCGCCGTCTCAACAAATAGAATACCAACAGTCCGATATACACGAAAACGTTAATGGTTGCTAAATACCAAATCACCAAGTTGCCTAGTAAATGGATTTGAGCCTGAAACAAAAAAAAAATAAACAATCAAACAACGCGAAATAAAACTACTTACATTACTGGATGAAGACACCCAATACGCGATTCCCCGCGTCATAAAAGGCCATTCCAGCGGACCAGAACTGTACATATGGTCTTGGACATTCTCGGAACCGACGAACATCATCTTGTAATGCAGCTCAAAGAATTTCTCCCAGAAAGATAGGGAAGTTGCTCCTGTGGGTATCATTTCTGCCGTTACCAAATCTCTTTCACGTTCTCTCTGATCCTCAGCTGTATAAAGACATTTTAACAAAAACATTTAGACCTTTGAATTCGCCTACTTTAAGGATAAAATGTCACAAAATTTCGTTTGGCAACACTGATGGGAAATATTATTCACTAGCAATTTTATTTTGGTATCACTGCTATGCGAACTTTAATATTGGTGATAAGGTTTTTATAGGGCTCCATTTGAATTTTTTTGAGAATTTGAAGTGTTAAATGGTCAGGCAATAAAAATTAACAATTTTGTGTTTCAAGAAGGGCGAATATATAAGAGATATATAAGAAAAACATAACCTAACTTACATTTGGTGTATCTATGCTCTTCAACGTTCCAAATGGTATCATCTTGACTTATAACTTTGTCAGCAGCAACTTCATGTTGATGATAGCCCCAGTCGGGAAGCTGTTTTCCTGTGAATTTTAAGGCGGTGTTGGTATCCACGTGGATAAGTCTAACTAAGGACTGTATTGTGTGCCATGCATCATTTGTCTGGTCTCGATTGAGAACTTCGACCCGCCACAAGTTTTGAGAGGGCATTGATATGTTGTAGTCAATATAACAGGAAACTTCCTGGCATTGAGGTGACATGGCTGCCGCTACATCATGCGAGTTGAGTGCTCTACTTGTGATACCATGTACTAACTGAATAGTGTCACCGTGTTTAATGGAATCGACAGGTTGTTCAACGACAAGATCATTTTTTTCTGGCCTCTTGACAATCCACCAGTTGTTCACATCCTTAAATAAGTAACATGTTACCTGCTGCTGATGGCTAGAGCCCCTGTTGTCTGGGTATCTGATGGGATACACTGCATTATGAGAGTGCAACCAACATGTTCTTCCATGAGTATGTCTGAATGGAAACAATAAAAATTACTGGGGAAAGATTGTAAATTATTGCTTACCTCAGGGTTATTTGCGATCCATGAGCTACAAGTAGAGGTTGGCCTTTTGTAATGCTAGCCAGTCCTCCTTCTAGGGAGGCTTGAAATGCGCTTGTCATTATACTATCGTGGGGCCCTGCTTTGTACAATATTTTTAAATGAACATAGAATATTGTCAGGTACACTAAGGCAGCTACGAAAATGCCGACTATAAACTGAATAAAGAAATGTAAACAGAGGAACAAATCTGAGTATTTTGGTTGTGAAAGCAGTTTCCAAAAGTCTCTCAATAGAATGGCAAGTCCTAAACAACATGAATAGAATCCAACATATTTCACGCACAAGGAGCAAGTTAATGATACACTAGCTGCAGCCAGCCAGAAAAACCATGCCAAGCTATATGGTTTTGCATAATACGTCCTGAATTTTAGAATACATAAAATTCCAAACAATGAAAAAAACATTAACATAGATTCCATCAAAATGAACCGACTTTGAGTCAACAACGCATTATCCAATAATAACAACAATGCAGCTAGAATTGATGTCCACTGAGTAAGCCCTACTTCCAGCATTAGATGATATGCTACTGGAACTAACAGACTGCCAAAAAATGCAGGCACAAAACGTAAAGCTATCAAAGGCACTCCTTCACTGTATGAACTGCCGATCTTATCAAACTTAAATTTTCCATCAAAACCAGCTAAATAAGCAGCAATTGCTATTAACTGTTTGCCCAAGGGAGGGTTTGAATCAAAGAAAAATGTATTTTTCATATACATTGTGACATATTTTCCATAATGCAATTCATCAAATCTAAAAAAAATTAAACAAGATTTAAAAAAGATTGAATATGATTGATGACACTTACACAATATTTCGGGGTTCTTCTAACTTATACATTCGGGTCGCTACTCCACACATAAATAACAGAATAGAAACTGTGTCAATTTCTACGTTAACTTTTAAAAAATTCTTGTGTTTCATTGTGTTTGAAATCTCTTCATCATTAAAGTTTATATTTCTAATTTCGTTCTTTATACTAGTGTCATCCTCAGTTTTTTCCACATATTCATTCAGTTCTGTATACGAATTTTTATTTTCTCCTGACGAAACCACTCCATTTTGTTTAGCCCTATTTTTTACTTTCTTAGTTTTTGTAGTCTCCATTTTTAAATAACAAGTTACTGCATTTTGGGCTTCAAATAAAAAAACACTTAATAAAATGAAGGTTATTTCTTGGAATGTTAATTTCTAAACAAAAATGACACGTCTGCATTCCTTAGTTTCCGTTCCATCCATTTCAATATCTTCTTTTTTTTTGGCCAAATGATTGTAATAATAAAGTTTTTCAGCTAATGCCATTGCGAATAAAAGTAAGGACACGACGAAAATTTGAAAACTAATTGGTAATCAGACCTATAAAAATAGAAGAGATATTTATTTTCTCATATTGATAATAAACCAGTGTTCTTAGCCATTACCCTGGTGAGAAGAGTGACAGAAAAAAAATAAGTAACACTTTCTGTGGCCAAAGTAACCAACTAATATAATATAGTGTCTATGCTGTGGCCTCTAAGTCAAAATAAGTAAACAAGGAAGAACCTCCCGATATTTGATTAAAATTTGTAGATGAAATTATGGGTGATTCAGCGCAAATAAAAGAAAATGAGAAAATGTTGTGTCCAGTTTGCGAGAAACCGTGTTTACCTGACGAAATAGAAAAACATGTAAACCGATGCATTTTTCTGAATTGCGAAGAGCATCCAAAACGTAAAAGGCCGCCTTCCCCAGATTTAACTAGTTCTACTCAGCCTAAACGAACTATAACCCAGAAATCTCCCAGAGACAGCAATTTTGGTCGACAAATCCAAGAAAACGCGCGAGTTGCTCCATTATTTCAAAAAACAGAATTAAAAAGTAATAAGTTGGAACCCTTCTCATTAGAAAAAGATAACTTGACACAAGGAGGTGCATCACCAAGCTTTGTTGGTAAACATAAATTTATGGATATGTCTTTTAAAGTTCCTTTAGGGATACAGGTTCAGCCAAAATCGCTTGATGACTTTTATGGTCAAAATCATGTGTTGGGTAAAGAGACAGTCTTGCGGTCTTTGTTGGAAAAGGATGAAATACCGAATATGATACTTTGGGGCCCACCTGGTTGTGGAAAAACATCTCTCTCCAGAGTCATTCACGAAATCTGTAAAAAGAATCCGGCCAAGTATAAGTTTACCTCTTTATGTGCAGCAGCTTGTGGAGTTAAAGATGTGTCCAATATTGTAGCTCTTGCGAAAAATGACCTCAAGTTTGGAAAGAGAAACGTATTATTTATGGATGAAATTCATCGTTTTAATAAAAAGCAGCAAGATGTATTTCTTTTGAGTGTAGAAAGGGGCGATCTCATTTTAGTTGGTGCCACCACAGAAAATCCTTCTTTTGCTATTAATTCCGCATTGCTTAGTCGGTGTAGGGTAATTGTAATGGAAAAACTTGAGTCTGATGACTTGTATTCCATATTGGAAAATGCTGCAGAATCTTTAGACGTCGATATCATTGATGTCGATAATCCTTACCGTGTTATTAAGGATGAATCAAATGGGTATTTATTTTGTTTTATGGGCAAAATTACAAGTTTTTCACAGTCTTAACTGTTTGAGTTTTAAGTAGGATTTGAAGGCTAGCGAGTTAGTTAAATGTTTTTTGACAACAAATCAAACTTTAGATTTGTATAAGTTTTTCTTACAAAAAAAAGGTAATTAAGCTATAAAAAAAAAATTAATTTTTCTTACGCAAAAGGGCCCACGAAGCAGGAAGTATTTGTTTCAGATTTGCGATTGAGTTAAAAGCTTTAAAATGGCTGGCAGATATAAGTGATGGAGATGCAAGGATTGCCTTAGGAAACCTACAGTTAACTTTGCAGCATTGTAGCAGCACGAAGGACAAAATTATTACAACGGAAGACATCGAAAATCAAATCAAGGTTGTAATAACAGAGGTTGTACCAAAAACTATTCAGTTTATTTTAAACCTTTGTAGAAATCTCATATGTTATATGATAGAACGGGTGAAGAACACTACAACATCATCTCAGCCATGCATAAATCTATACGAGGTTCCGACCCAAATGCCGCACTGTACTGGACCACAAGAATGATCGTCAGTGGCGAAGATCCAAGGTACATCGCGAGACGGATGGTGAGAGCTGCCAGCGAGGATATAGGTACCTACCTGGCAAGATTAGCAGTTTAATTAGATCAGAATTGATTTGTTCAAACAGGAAACGCGGATCCCAACGCCCTCCAACTGGCCGTAAGTACTATGCAAGGTTGCCAATTGTTGGGCATGCCTGAATCAGATGTGTTGCTTGCGCAGTGCGCTATTTATTTGGCAAGAGCTCCCAAATCTCGGGAGGCAGATGCCGCTCTGACCAAAGCTAAAAACGTGATTAACACCTTTAAAGGACCTCAGCCGGCGGTGCCCATGCATATTAGAAATGCTCCCACCAAACTTATGAAGGAATTGGGTAAGAAATTGTTACAATTTTCCAGTCCAGTCATTTCCTCGACTGTTATTTATTTTCTGGTATGTTTTTATTGCAGGTTATGGTCGATTGAAGGAAGGGGAAACGTTTGGATTTATGCCTCCAGAATTGAGTGATGTTAATTTTTTCAATTGACTTCCTTCTTTTGTTAACTGCTTTATAATATATTATTTTCAGTTATATGCACTCCTTATTCTTTTCCCGCTAACCTAGTAAATACATAATGACAGAAAAAACATGACAAAGTTAAAATTTTTAACCTCACAACCATGTTGGGTCATGTTATCACAAAAGCTACTTCTGGGGCTCCTTGTATAAATAATTCATTCTTCCGCAGGCTACTTCGGTTTGATAAATTGCTTTCTTACACAATAACTTTTCCACCTTAAATAAGAATCTAAAGTTGTTTCCATTTTCAGGTGAATATGCTTAAGAAAATACTCTATTTCCTTTCACTCATAGTTCAATAATTCTAACTAAAATGACTCTTGTTTAGATAATAAAAAAAAAAACAATCAAATTAAGAAAGTCAAGGATTTGTTCTACTTTTTAGCAAATGAGGACAATTAAAAACCTTAACGTTTTGGCAAGGTGCTTTTATTTAGACAAAAATCTGTAATATACAGACTTCTACACAATACTTTTTACTTTACAGTAAACATTTTTTTTTTCTTGAAAAATGAAGTTGTCAAGTACATAAAACGCGGTCCACCCGAACGATTATAAAATATACAATCACTAAAATAATAAGGAATCATAATGAAAATAGAAAGTGGTAAAAATGATATCCGATGGTTGTTTCACTTCTTTTTTGTACAATCACTTTTATTCATATTACACGACACACTTTCGACATTTTTGTAATATAATCGGTTGATAATTTTTTTTTTAAATCACATTCGCTAATAATTTAACCTTAAATAATTTGGCGGAACAACGGAGCGGGAGTGGTGGGGGTGGGGTCCTGTGACGCTAACCGAGTCATCACTTGAACCAAAATTCTCCCCCTTATTGCACGACGCGATAAAGTTTAATCGAGAAGTCGAAAAAAAAAAAAAAAACGATTAATATACGTGCGAGTCAAAAGTATGGAAATATTCCCAGGTATTGTGAAATGTTCGATTAGATTTAATTTTACTTTCGAATTGTGAAATTCAATTTACTTAACTTAAATTTTATCAATAAATAAATAAATTCATAAAAAATAAACCATCAAATTTGGTATTAATCAGTGTTGACGGACCAAAGATCCCATTCAATATTATGTATAATAAAAACATTTTTAAGGGGTAGCAAGACCCAATAAATACTAAGAAACTGTTTCGTGCACCGATTAGGTGAACAAACCCATTAGCATGTCCTCAAGCCCATAGCCTCTTCACAATTATAAAATAAAAAATTTCTGTGCTCCTATTTCTTTCCCCGCTTGCAGCATGATTGTAGATGAATTTGGATGTATCTTCCTGATTATGTTAAGATTATTTTTGGATCGTCGGCATGCTTCGTCCCGCACATGAACGATGAAAACTATATGCATTATTTTTTGCTAATTTGATATTTTCCTTGGCAACGAATTCGTTGACCTGAGGAAAATGTGCGTTCACCACTTTTCCATGACCAACGATATTTTTTCATAAAACGATATACATCTTTCCACACTTTTTATAAGCACTGTATATTACGCTCACTTTTCCTTCGTAAATTCGATAGGGGTTCGTTTGGTTAGCCACCCACAAAGAAATTACAACTATCGTCCAATTATTTTTCCTATTACTAATTGCCTAACACTTTGTCCGCCGCGTATTGTCCCGCAGTGAGTCTTACCGGCGCGAAGGGGGCGTGTCCCACCTTAGAAGCGGTAATCTGGTCCGGCCATGTCGATCGCCCACCGGAACTTGTCGCGTTGCGTCTTGTTGTAAATTTTCTCGATGGGGACGCCGTATTTTTTGCACCACGCGACGCTTATCCTTGGGTCGAGATAGTTCAGTTTCGAGGTGCCCAAAGCGATCGTTTTGTTTTCGTCCCTGTCCGTCTCCTGCGAGCAATTTTATTAAGTATTACTTTAATAAATGTCCGATAAATTCACAGTGTGTGAGATGGGTAAATGCTGTGCAAACCAAAATTTAAGGGTAGACTTTTCAAGTGTGGTCTGGGATCCAATACTTATTGCCGAAAATGTAAACTTTTTAGGAATCCAACTAGATCAAACCCTTAAGCTGCGAAAAAAAAAACCTTAGGATTCTTCACATTTGCAAATTCCTAGGACAAAAGCGCTTTATTAAAAAGCTTGATGTACTCGCAGCTTCTTCTGCATACTATCTTTCAATGCACAAATTTGTTTTTTTTTTTTAAATCAATGAGTTAATAAATGAATATTCAAGATATAAAGGACTGCGATAAACATATAAAGGAAATGGTCACATACTAATGAACCAATCAAAATCCACCAAAACTCAATAGCTTTCAATTTTTAATTTTGCACTATTAACTTGCTATTTTAATTGGAATTTTAGGTTTGGACGTTGTGTGATTGCATATGATTTAAAACAATAAAGTAAATTCAATAAATCAAAATAATATGTGTTCTAAAATGTTTCGTTTTCAAGATAGACTGTATTAAAGATTTAATTTTTGTAAAATAACAGCCGATCTCAAAATAAAAGTGGGCAGAACCCACTAGTATCTTTTTACTTTAAAAATACTTCAGAAATCACCCTGTGAAATCTCAGATATCTATAAAATAACACCCAGTATATAAATTAAGATACCATCAATAAAGTGAACATTTTTCTTCCCATTTTGATAGTAGTTTGAAAATTCGTGCTCAAGCGTTAATCATTGTGTTTTAATGAATATGAATACAAGACAAGTACCCTTATACTTATACTGCAAACCGCAAAGTACCTGAATTTCCAACTTGGTGAGCTGCTCCTTGAGTCTCTCCAACATTTTCTTCTTCTTATCATATACGACCTTCTCCTTGACGCTACCGTGTTTGGCGTCCCGCTGCGCATCCTTCACCTGCCGTTCCGCTTCCTTTATCTGCGTCCTCTTATCCTGAATCTTCTCCTTCAGCTTTTCCATTGATTTTTGGTGGCCTTTTGGCACCGCCCGTTGATGGTTACAAAGAATGGCCACCGCCCTGTTTGCCCTGTTGTATGAGAGGATCTTTTCGGCGACGGTGTCGTCCTCGTTGGTCAACAGATCTAGCTGCTGTTGGAGCGTCCACGAGGCGTTGTAAGTACGGAACACTTTGGCAGTTAGGCCTTCCATCAGATCGTTCAAATGTTTGTTCATTATCGACGTGTTCAACCTAAAGCAACAACATAGGAGAAGGAATTGCATTATGAAATTTGTAATTATTAATTCAAATTTATTTTCCTTTACAATAACTTCTTAATAACTGTTTGACCAACGGCGGTCAGATTTGGCTCCTTCTAAACCGCGCACCAGACACAAGTCAATAGAAAATGGAACGTTCAAACTCCGGCGTTCATCTATTTTTTTTTTTTTTTTTACTGTTTTTGGAACAGTGTTATGAAACAAGATAAGTGTCCGCAATTTGATGCTATCCACTTAAAATTTAACACACGTATGGAGCCAAGTTCTCTAACGACGCCTATTGAAACTGGGGGTCGGAGAAAAAAAGAAAAAAATCATTGCTCGAAAATCGTTAACGCAACCGAAAAAAATCTTGAACGGGAAGACAGAAGATTCGGCTCCATAAACTTTTATTATTGGCAATTTTTCAAAAATGCACAGGGTGCGCCGCATATTCAAAAAAACTAAACAATGTGTCCCCCTATTATTGGAAATTGGCTATAACTAAAAGACTGTTTTAAGTGTTAGTTTCTTTTATATGACGCTCTAGCCTGTATAGACAGCTAAAATTTTTGTATTTAAGGTTTTCACCTATTGTACAGGGTGTTCCCGATATTCCGTGATATATAAGAAATGTGTTAAGTGTAGTAGAGAAGTAAAAGTTCATGAATAAATTAAAGCAGTAGAAATTGGGTGCAATCAAATATCACCAAGCATTTTTTTAAAATCTTTAGATTTTTTTTTACTTTGGCTTCCTGAAAAACATGTTTTTATATATAGGGTGTTATAGTAATGGACAAAAATCTAAAAGACCCTCAAAAATTGTTGTTTTTTGGAGCAAATTATTAACCGTAAATCAAAATTTACAAACAATATGGCTATTCGGTTCAAACACTGTTATAGGTCGCATCAAGAGCTAAAATTTTTGTATTTAGGGTTTTCGCCTAACATACGCCTTTCTCGAGATATTTGAAAAAGTCCATGTGACAGTCGCTATATCTCGCATTCAATCTAGAAGTGATAACGCCATTTGCTATTAGGACGTACTGCATGGTTTCAGAAAGAAATTATTTTCTCAAAAACCATTTACTCTGTTGGAAAAATTCTTTCAGGGTGTGCCGGTAATATGCAAAAAATCTAAAAGATCGTGAAAATTACCTTTTTCGTGGATAACAAAACATGGGATAATTTGGTTTAAACAGTAATACTATTTACAAAACTTCTGGATTCCTCCTGCGTCATTTGTTGTTGAGTTGAACTTGCTAACATTTCGCCAATAAACCTATTGACTTCTTCAGCGCTTAACTGAAAACAGTTTCAGGATGATTGGCGAAACGTTAGCAAGTTCAACTCAACAATAACTGACGCAGGAGGAATCTAGAACTTTTATAAATAGTATTACAGTAGGCTGTGTTAGAAAACTGTAGTAAGAGAGTTTCAGGTTTTGTAAATCATAAAGGGTGCGCGAGATACTGGAAAAAATATAATTGGGAATCGTTACAATTTACAATTTTTCATATTTTTCAAAGTTTGCCGTAAGTTTGAAGTTCAGTGAGACGTGAAAGACACTTTATTACATGGATTTTGCGAAAGTTTCATAGTGGTCCGCAGGAGCACGATAGAAAAATAATGCGTCCCTAAAGGACAAAATAAAAAAAAATACGAAGCTGCGTAGCGACTTTGTGAACTATGAAGTGCACAGTACCGAACAGACGCTTCGCGCAGCCACGATTTTGTATTAAATTGTTCCTGCAATAATCTTTTTTTTTACTAGGTTTGCACACCCAGCGTTTTTGGTGAAATAGTTTTGGTTCATTTGAACTAATTTTTATTACAAAAATGGTAAGTGACACACCGACTGCATCATTAGGATGTCAGCAGATTGCAACATGCACTAAAAAACATTTTCTTCTTTTTGGATAAAAGTTTCCTCACTCACTCCGAAAACCACATTCAAGACAAGACATTTTTAAAATTTTGAAGGCAGCTTCCTTCATTTTAAATTTATTCTTCTATCCTCATTGCTTTGTTCTATTGTTCCATTAGCATTTTAAATGAAACTACTGCGAATTTGTTAATTAGAATATCTTACCCCAGTAAATAAAATTGACTATTACTATTGACCAGTAAATTTTTCATCACACAACACAAATTTGTCGGTCAATTGTATGAGATGCCAAATGGTGGCCTCCCCAAAAATTTTAAAATAAACTTCAAAGATTAAAATATGTATACTAATGTCGAGATGGTTTTTTTATAGCTTAATCTTATGTCGGGTCATGTTAACTGTTCACAGAACATCTCAATGACAAAGCTCACCTGTCGAAGAGGTCGTCGCCGTTCTTCTTCCCTTCCATGAAGAGTGTGAGATTTTTGAACACGCGCTTCTCAACGGGGACCTCGTTATAGTAACGTATCGAGTCTTTACCAAGGAAATCAAACACCACAACATATTCCTTGCCATCCTTTTCTTCGTGGAGCTCAATGTGCTCAACCCTTAAGGAACAGCAGCCTACCGTGTCCGCTTGGTCCTCGTCCTTTTCGTTGCCCGCTCTCAAGGCTAATTTATCGATAAAATATAAAGCGACCGCCCGTTGACGAACTTTCATTTCTTTAGATTTCCAATCGGCTTGGTAATTTTCCCGGATCTTGTCGACGCACTTGTGCAGCCTCCGCGCGGTCTCGTACTTCTGCCAATCCTTTTCGCCTTTTAGCTTCGAACTGGGGTTCAACATTATGTACTTCACTTGGTTCTGCACGTTTTCCGTCCAAGACGCGAGCCAGGTCACTTTGTTGTCATGTCTAACTTCCCGCCACCGGTGCCCCTTTGGCGGCTCGGGAATTTTCGAATCTTGGCTACAGTTGATTATGATATCTTCAGCTTCGACGCGCCTCTTGAGTTTGCCCATTTTCGGATGCTCACCTCTGCCCCTGAACAAGCCGGGCGGTTCTATTTTAAAATTTCCGATCTTCTCCTTGTGTCCGTCTATTACACAAAAGCCATACTCCTTGGCCATTTCTTCATTCTTTTCTTTCAATGCTTTTTTTTCTTCCTTGGTGCGATTCCGGTTCTTTTCTGCCAAGTCCATGAAGTAAGCGTGCATCTGTTTAAAGTTGCACTTTCTCAAATCCCTGATCACCTCCTGTTCCTTTGATGTCATCGCTGTAAATGTAAAATGGAAACCATTTTTCCCATATATGCTGCAAATTTGATAATGGTAGAATTACCTTTCCTCCAATCCGAGAAAAAGTTCTTATTAAAGGCATCTTTGGTTGTGTAATCATGGTCAAGCATTTTCGCATAAAATCCGGCAATCTCCTCAGCATCTTGGCTGAGTTTCATCTCTTTACCGTCATAGAAGAATTTTACGTTATCAGGCAAGGGTTCATATGGAGGGGCAAACACGGGCCCCTTGTGTTCCAAGAAATTCCATTTTACTCCGTCATCTTTCTTCTCTTCTTCCCACCTAAAAGAATATTGTTTCTAAAATTTACAAGGGGTAAATGAGCTGATGGAAATTGATGTAGAATACCAGAAAATATGGTGACAATAGAATGTAAAATACAGTAATACTATGACCATTAATGGCAAATCAGAGGCAACACTCAAAAAAATAGCAATATTACCAAACATACTTTGTGTTTTTCGTGGTATCATTTGATTCAACTGAGAAGAGACTCACTCAATCCCACTCAGTGTTATATCACAGTAGATATTGCAAAAGTATATTTCGTTTTTGATATATAGATATTAAAATAACCATTTTTAAAGTATAGGACAAAGCAAATGGTATATGACTGGCACAACAAACTTACCTAATGATTAATTTGATTATCGTGAACCCTACTACAAACAAATACCATTTCAATTTTCAGACACTAAGCCCACCTAAGGAGAGACCACAAAAAACCTTGAGTCGCTTCCAAACACAACATTTTCATCTATTTTACAGAGTTGAAATAATTAAAAATAATTTCCATCTAGTCAGCATATACAGTCTGAGTAAAAAGTCCACAATTATTATAAAAAATATAGGTGAAACAAAAAATACCTTAGGTAAAAGTTTTCCACTTATACAGTGTTCACAAGTTGTGATTTAAATACTTTAATGCTCTTTGTGCATGGTTTTATGAATTATAATCCACTAAACCCTTTAATTAGTGGAAGGGAATAAAATACCTAATAATACTCAGTTTATTTTTTCAGATTAATTTAAGTAGCTAAATAATATATCAGGACAATGCTGGCTGGCTCGAATTTTCATTGGCTAAGTTCAAACCCAATTGTTTTCCCTCTGGATAGCAGAAGACAAAGATGAAGAAAGATTTGTGGAAAAGGAAATTACTGTTCACTGTTTTTGTGAAAAATAAATCCATTAGGTTTTATGTTGAATTTTGAGAAGCATCTGTCAAACATATAAAAATTAACTCAAATTTCTCAAATGTTATCACATTTGAATCATATTTACAATACAAAAATTCTGAGCCCTACTAGTTTTTGTGAAGTTTTGTGGGAATGACAGCTTATTTTAAATCAGAATAAAAATGTATTTTTATAACAAAATAAATACATTTAATTTTCATTAAATAAATTAAATGCAAAAAGTGTTGTTCTATAATCGATTTTAAGGTAGAAAGTTCTTATAAACATATTGTTGTTCTTTAGTCCCTTTTAAGAAAGATCGAAATAGAAACTTCAAAAAGTGACAAGTTTTCACGAGGGACAAATCACCACCCAACATTAATACACCAGATTTCACACAACCATAAAATCTCACAGATTTCACGAATTTCCTGATTTTAGATTTCACAAAGATCTCTAAATAATATTACAGATTTTATCCATATTAAAAAATAATTTTTTGTATTATCCGTCGGAAATAAAAAATACGCTTAACTGTTTTCAAAAAGTGGGAAAGAATATTATCAGAATTCAGTGTTTAGTGAATAAATATAACTTTTATAAAACCCATAAAATTTCAAACCAGATATAAAAAATCCATATTAAAAAATAATTTTTTGTATTATCTGTCGGAAATAAAAAATACGCTTAACTGTTTTCAAAAAGTGGGAAAGAATATTATCAGAATTCAGTGTTTAGTGAATAAATATAACTTTTATAAAACCCATAAAATTTCAAACCAGATATAAAAAATATATTTTTGAATTAAAAAAAATCCCTTTCATTAAATAATTTTTTTATAGAAACGAAAACACCGGATTTTGTTTTCAAATGGAGACAACATATTTTTTACGACCTTATCTTTTGCTTTATAACCTATAGCTTTAAAAAATGCCACACAATCTAGAAATACCTTGAAAATAGGCATTTCAACAATATAGAAATTTCAAAAAATTTAATTTGTTTTTTATTTTAAGATGAAAATTGTTTAAAAATTTATTTTACGAATTTCACATAGCTGGTACACCAGATTTCACTCGTGATTTAGTTGTCAGGTTTTCAGCTTAGCCAATACTGTGAAAAAATGGTTTTTTGCATGGAAAATACTGTGAAATCAGTGGCAATATTAGGAGATAGTGGCAAAATGCTCAATACCATGAGCAATAGTGCAAATTTGGAATTTGGTTTACAAGATTCAAGACAGAGGTTCACCAACCAAAAATTTACTTGCCTGAAGAATACATTTCTGAATACAAAGAGTTCAAGATTTGATTAATTTACATGCTTTACCGATTAAACAAAACAACCTTACCTTCTCAGAACCTTTCTATGTTGAATAATTGAATTGCTAAAACCCTCTTTTCTAGTTTGAACTACCGATTTTAAACTCCCATCCAGAGGTTCTGGTAATAAGTTATATAAAATATCACGATCATAGGAGGTAATCTCATTACCATCATTTATATTAATACCAGATTTTGCATTTACGGAATCAAGTTCTAACCTCACTTTAAAAACAATCACGTCCTTATAAAAAGGATGTCTACTATGCAAGTCGCTTAAGCGATCAATTTTTATTCTAGTACTTTTTAAGTAATTCCATATTGCAGGCCACTTCATAGTTTAAACTAGATGAAATCAATCCAATTTCAAAAATGCTACATTCCTCACGCCATTGTTATTTGTGCCTGAATGACGTTTGACAATAAGCTCATGTGGTGCCCTCTAAGTGTAAAGGCCCGGGAATTTTAAAATAGAACTCAGAAGATAAAATTTTGGCCAAAACTTACTTTTTTCCTTAAAATAATAAAATACCTCATACATACCATTTCCAAACTTCCTGTTCGTCTTCCTCTTTCTTTTTCTTCTTTTTAGGACTTTCATTTTCAGTCTTGATTTCTTGTTTCACTTTCCCCTTTTCTTTTTTAATTTTCTTTTTTTTCTCAGGCTTACAATACACATCCTCATCTTCCGATAAATCTCGCTTTTTCTTACTTTTCTCTTTTTTCACACTTTTCTCCTTTTTAATCTTCTTTCTTGCCATGAGGGGCACATCATCCTCATCATCTTCCTCCTCCTCTGATTCCAATTTTCTTTTTGAATTGGACATTCTCGAAGCCAAAGGAATATCTTCCTCACTGTCTTCTTCTTGTTTCTCTTGCTTCACTTTAAAGTCCTCATCCTGACTATTTTCTAAATTACCATTTCTTTCCTCGTCAGAATATTCAAAGGCAGATTCATTGCGGTCAAATTGGGACATATTATAGTCGCAACTGCTGGCCTGAGAAAAATTATTGGGAGCTTCTGCTTCATCTTGGCTAGATGGCTCATCTTTGATAATAAGTTTGTCATCATCATCATCAGTACTAGCATCTTCTTGCTTATAGTTGATTTGTTGACTGGAATAATCTTGCTTTATTTCCATTCCCAGGTTATATTCTTCAATTTCAGCTATTTGAGATGTCTCTACAATTAAAAATTAAGCAATATCTGATTTAAAATATTTACTATTTCTCATTATACTTAATACTAACATCCACTTACGTTTAATGACATGAAGATATTTTAGGCAATATGGGCTATTATCGAAAATCATTAGAACTTTGGATAAATAATTTTAAAACAAAAAATTTTAGACTTGAATTTGTTATATTTCTCTCCAATGACACATGTCAAAAACTAAACAACTAAATTACCTGTCACATCCCTTTCTTTGTCCTTCTTGTGCTTTTTGTCCTTGTCTCTATCTTTCCGATCCTTATCTTTCGAACTAGAATGTTTATCCTTATCTCTGTGCTTATCCTTAGAACCACTGTGCTTTAACTTATCCTTGTCCTTTGAAGAACTTTCTTTAGACCTCTCTTTTTCACGTTCTCTCTCCTTATCTTTATCACGCTTCTCTTTATCCCTATCTTTGTCACGCGAGCTTGATTTATGCTCCTTTTCTTTTGAACTTTTCTGATCCCTGTCCTTATCTTTAGAAGAACTGGAGCTTGAAGATTTTTTATCATCTCTATGACGATCCTGGTCTCTCTCTTTGTCTTTATTTTTTTCCCTTTCTTTGTCCCGATGCTTATCTTTACTTTTTTCCCTATCTTTGTCTTTGCTTGATGATTTATGTGAACTGCTATGTCGATCTTTGTCCTTCTCTTTTGAACTGGAATGTTTTTCCTTATCCTTATCCCTACTGGAGCTCTTATGTTCTTTACTTCTATGTTTATCCTTATCCCTATCTTTATCTCTATGTTTATCTTTGTGATCTGATTTATGGCTCTTGCTTTTGTCAGAATAACCGTTTATTCCATTCATGTATTTATTAAAATCTTCACCATTATGTTCTTTGGCTCTATTACTCTGGAAATACATATATATCAATGAAAAAAGCACCATATAAGGTAATAAAATTTATAATTTAATTCATTCTGCTCATTTGAGAACTCGAGATCAATCAAAAATAACCAAAAATTCGAAAACAAAATCTCGTGCTTTGTACTCGTACATGATACGTGGGACTTAGAATCTGACGCCATTTTGGGACTTAGAAAAATTTCGGTCGAAAATGTGGAGAATGTCCACCAGTAAAACGCGACTACCACGAGGTATTATGAAATTTTGCTTAGGTAGAAATGTTGTAAATAAAATATCAAGAAAAAGTGTCTACTTACCTGATTCGAATCCCCATCGACGGCAGAGTTTTCGACCTCCATAACCACGCAGATTGCACTAAAAACTAACACCTCATAAACCAGACTTTGCCGTTTCTCTAAGCACAAGCGAACGGCAAATCTACTGACGTTAACGACAAAGTATCAAAATGAGCTAAGTACGCAGGCGTTAACGAGAGCATTCACCTATTCCCGCTTGAATTCAAAAATGATTTATTTATTGGATGGTCAATTTATCTGTTTCAACTTTTAGAACGTTCACCTATGAAAAGGTGACGAATAATTTGCGAATTTAGTTTCGGACCCGTGAATATTTTAATATCAAGGTTAGTGTTGTAGTCTGTTAGCTTAACCTAGATCATTGTTAGACAGTGGCCAAAAAAATTACCTTTTCAGCATTTGATGGTATTACTTGACTAAACAATGTGTCGAGAGATCTTTTCTGCCTAAAATTTTTACCATTTCTTTTGCAGCTTTAAGATCAAATTGTGCGGCAAAGGTTTATTTAATTTGCCTTTTTTGTACTATTTGGAAATTAATATTTACTAAAAAATATATAAAATTCTAATATAAGTAATTTAGCCTAGACATGTCAGTTAATATATTTTTTTTTTGTGCCAAAATGCCTATGAAAATTTACGGTATTAAAAGATTTTATTAAATTTTTGTACTATTTTTATTTCAATGTATCTCTAAAGTATTTACAAAATATTTCTCATATCTATTTTCAGAAATTTTCAGTCCCATTACCCTGTAAGTACACTTACAGTGATTTTATACTTTAACAAATGTATAAAATGAATAAATAATTATCATGTCCACAAAAAAGCTTGTCAATTTGATTACGTAATCAAATTTTGTAGCAAGGTGTTCCATCAGAATTCCAAGTATTCTTTGCTTTCTCAAAGGCAAATGTGATGTAGAGGGCTAAAAAGTAATCTAGTAACATATAGCAAATAACCTACTTGCCTTAAAGCTTACATGAGACCTCCCACTCAGATTTTGATAAAGTTCCTAATTTGACTTTATCATTATCAGTATTTTTCATAAATTCCTTGGCATGAGTATAATCATCTGCAGCTGTGCCAACTAAATCGCAACCATTGGGAGGTGGATATGTTTCCAAACCTCTCATTGTGGTCAGCAGCTGGCGGCCCTCAGATTCCATCCTTCTGAAGAAGTTGTAAAACTTTTCCTTCTTCACCAATTTTAAACCATATTTTTTTGCCAGCTTTACAAATGTTGGGAAATGCACCAGGAATTCGGGGCAATTCACCACCCCATCTAGATAGAAATCATATTTGCCACCAAACAAAGGTGGGTGATTAAAGTCAAAGTCTAATTTGACATTGTATACACTGTTACCAAAAGAGTTTGATTTAGACTTAGCAGCGCGAGCTATCAGTTCATTTGAATCAGGCATTGTGCCAATAAAAAAGCCACCAGGTTGGAGACATTCTCCAGCATTTCTAAACAGACATTCAGCTTGGGGTAAAGTCTCAAAACTGTAATGAAAAGCAAACTGGCAGCTCACCAAATCAAATTTCATAGAAGGATCAGAGTATTTTTCTCTCAATCTAACTTTTGTGAAATTTCCTTCAATATATTCTATAGAAAACATGTTACCACCACCTCGTTCCTTGAGAGATCTGTTGACCATATCCTGGTAACGAGCTTTGCACTGTTCCAAAGAAATGCCTGCTATATCACTGCACGTTAAATGAGTGATTGAACCTTTTTTCCATTTATGGAGATCTCCACCTTTGCCACATCCCATATCATGTACCCTCAGAGGTGCATTATGTTGTTTTTTGCCACTCTTTATGTAGGTCAGGTATTCATTTATTAACATACTTTTTATCCAATTGTGAAAATTTCTTAAATAAATTATACGGGACTTTGACCTTTCATCTAATCCCTTTTCTTCCAGTTGGTTATAGTGGGTAGCCACAATATGTGAAAAACCCTGTATGGATTTTTGTAATTTATTAGGAATATCAATTTCTTTCTCGTCTCTTGACCGCTTTCTCTTCTCACGCCGATTTGTCGTCTCCACAATTTTTATTTCTTTCACACTATTTTGTATGCAAACCTTTTCTTCATCACTGTCTTTATTCCATTCATTATCAGACCTGGACTGGTCATTTTGATCAGTAAAGTGTGCACTTGCACTATCATTGTTTTCGCTCTGATCCGCAAACTGCCTAGAATCAGCAGCTGCGGCTGCTAACATCAAAGTTGTTTCTAAATCGTCGGGTTGCTCGGACATTTTAAAACTCCTTTTAAAGTAAAAGTAAAATCAGGTACTATTATATAAATACAATAAGATCAATTAATAACACTGTTTTATTATTTGTTTCAAATAAAACTGCATCATCAAAAATACTTTGTCGTTCTGAAGATTAGTGGAGATGGAAACACTGAAACGAAAATTTTGTTTTCCATAGATGACAATCAACCATGGAAAGCAAAAGAAATAATCATAGAAAAAGTTATTATTTCTTATTTCCATGGTGTAGGATTTTCTTCTTACTTCCTTTCAATGGCCACGATGACATAAGGTCATTCGGCCAGCTTACAATAATAGCGAACATTATTCAAAAATCCTAAGGGATGCCGTTATATGAGAAGGGTCTGGACCATTCCATCATTCTCCAGGTTTGTTAATATATACTAAATAGGTTCTCAAAAAAGAAAGGTACTTTGACCGGCCTTCCACCGGCGTGGACGGAAAAGCCACACAGTGGAAACCAATTTCAAGTTTTTTAGGGACTACAAGAGATTCTGTCGGGAGCCAGTAGAGGTTGGATTGTAATACATTTACTTCTAATGGCCACAACTACATTAGGTCATTCGGCCAGCTTACGACAAATGTGAACATAATACAAAAATGCGGAAGAATTCCTTCCTAGAAGAAGAGTCTGGACCAATCCATCATCCATCCAGGTTGATTAATATACACAAAATGGGTTTCAACAAACAAGTATCTTTAACCGAGAGCAAAAAACGGTCTCCCCCGCGACCCCCGTTGACAAACCGGACCTATCCGGCCTCTGTACCGGCGTGAACAAGCAAAAACAACGAAGCCGACAACAATTATCTCTTTAAAACATTCACAAAACACTCAGAAAAAAAACACTCTTCTTTTGGAACCAATATCAAAAATTTGGGGATGATTACAACGGATTCTATCTGGAGCGAACGGAGGTTAAACCGCCATGTGCAATGCCCCCGACAAAATCATGGTATAGGTTACTACCAGAGTGTAACGAAGTTGGCTTATCACAAAAAGGAAGAGGAACCCATGCAATTTCCCTTTCTATGGTCTTAACCATAAAAATAGTTAATTCATTTTGTAAGCTTAAGTTATACTCAATCATGGCTGGGGAAGTAGTTGTCGACGCGTTGCCATACATTGACCAAGGGTACGATGAACCAGGAGTACGAGAAGCGGTAAGTTCTATGGGTACTCTCTTAAATAATTTTCATATCAAACCGCATAATTGTAGGCATTTGCAATGGTTGAAGAAGAATGCAGAAGGTATCGACCGACAAAAAATTATTTGGAGCACTTACCCCCTTTAAATGTCTCATCTTTCGAGACCCAGATTATGCATAACGAATTTGAAAGGCTTCAAAATCGTCTGCCAATGGAAACCATCTCAATGAAACGCTATGAATTACCGCCTCCACCAAGCGGGAAACTCAATGAACTAAACGCCTGGACAGAGTGTGTGGACAATTCTCAAGCCCAGTTAGAGCACCAAGCAGTTAGAATATTAAACTTACAGCTAATGATGGAATATTGTTGTCCTGCTTGGCAAAGATATTTGCAAACTTTGCAGGACATGGAAAAACTTGCTTCAAAAAAACTGGCCAACTTAAGGCATGCCTTGCAGGAAATTAATTGGCAGAGGAAATCTCTGCAAACCAAAGGAGGAGAACAATTAAGGAATTTGGAAGCCAAGTGGGTGGCTTTGGTATCCCACAACTATGAGATCGAACAAGCTTGTTCCATGGCTGAAGAGTATATAGTAAGAGTAAAACAGAATCCACATTTGTTAAATACAGCCCCTCTGTCATATAGGTCTATATAGTTCTAAGTTTAAATTATTTGTGTATAGGTTAGGTTAAATAAAGTTTCAACTATAAACGGCAAATTTATTTCTTACAATGTGGCGGAGAAAATGATGATAGCTGTTGTATGACGAAAAATTTTATAAAAATTATAAATAAATCTATACTGCCGCATGTTAACTGAATATTTCATTAAAAACAAACCTATACCATCACAAAACCCTCTTGAAATAATATTTTTTATTTATCAGTCTTCTCTGGCTTTCTTTTCCTGGCCATATGACTTAATAATTTGTGGCCCGAGAAGAAGGTAAACCCACCAATTGGAATTAACCAGGCACAGGTAGTAAACATGTCCAGCTTTAACCAGAACAAGGTGAAAAGCCCTAAAATCGAACCGAAACCTAAGTGGAATGGAACTGCTGTGATGGTAAAGTTGCCAAAATTGGTGCCGATTTTGCTCCACAAAATAAGCAAAACTAACAACGGTGCTGCCGTAAGGCCAGTGAAAAGTAATGAAACAGTTTTTGCAGGCCTTTTCTCCGCTGGTCGGAACATGTGTTCAATTTCAGGCTTGGGTCCTTTAACAGCTTTGGGAGGCGTGGGGCTAGCTGCACCTAGATTAATTTCAATAGTACCCACATTCCAGCGGAAAGGATTAGATATAATCGAATCTCCTATGATAAATTCAATATCATAAAGTCCAGAACCTGAGAGTTCTTGTCCTAAATTGATTTCTACCTTGTACAACTTGCTGGTGTCTTGCTCGGCTACAAAGATCACTTCTTTATTGAGTGAAGATAATCTCACAAATGCCTGATGGACCTGTAATTGATAACTCCTTTATACTCAACCCCTGTAATGTTTAAATTTATCATACAGGTCTTGAGAGTCCAAATTTGATCTGCAACTGCTGTCCAGCATCACCCTGTAACTTCGCGGCCAGCTTGTTGGGGTAATTCAGTTTCGCCATTTTTGGCGCCAAGCTACCATCACTGTCTGATAAACCAATTTCAAAATTCTTTACCTCTACAGACCCCAAAACCCTGGCCTTTACAGTTGCAGTATGTACTCCCGCATTTATAACAATTTTGTAATGTCCTGGCTCAACCCTAAATATTGATTACAGAAATTATATACAATTACTCCTATTGGTGTATGAAAAATTGACTAATTTTAATTAATAATAAGAAAACTCACTTTAAGGGTAAAATAAACTCTGTAGCCTTAATGCCTGCTGTGAGGACCTGTTTGGCTAATACCACAACATCATCTGTAATTCTGGTAGCAGAGTGAGCCACTACAGGTGTAAGAGCGGGTTTTAATGCCACCCCAAATAAGTTGCTGACTTGTATTTTCAAATCGGGCTTGTCAACACTAACTTGGGCCGGCCCTGATATAGATACTGACACAGGAGATGTTTTGCTGTTTGCAAGAGCGTTGGCAGCTTCGAGCAGTGCAGAAATACCTGTGCCCAGAATATTCTTACCTTCAGCTCTGTTACCAAATTAAATTGTAGTATGACTTACCTCGTGGTGTTTGTACTGTTTTTCTTGTCAAAAGGTAATTTGCAAACTTATCAGCTTGCTCTTGTGTCAATGGGATAACTCCAGGCAATTTGTGCAACCCAGTCAACAGCAAAGAGGTGGTGGTTAAGCCTCCCTCCCATTGTAACAGTTTCCCATCGACCTCATCTGCTTGAACAATGATATCTTCAACTCTATCATTTACAAATTTGCCAGAATTCCCCAATAGCCAGGATATATGCAAAGCCTGTCCTAGGTTTGTGAGGCTGTCATCGATTTTAAGCTGAGCTTGAACTAGCTGGGCAACTTTAGCTTGATTTGGAATTTTTTGGTTAAATAAAAACAAAATCTCGGCGGCGTACCTGATTTCTGACAGGCTGGATTTCTCATTCTCTAACACTTTATGCAGATTCTGAAAAACATGTGGTGACACTTTTTCAAACTAAAAACTATTATTTTGATTACTTTTGTAAGGTCATCATTATGTAATTTTTCATTGCACTGTAAAATAACCAATGCACTAAGACCGAAAAATATTTCATCAACATTAGCTTCAGCTTTATAAAGCTTCTTCAGACGGTTACAACTTGTACTCTGCAAATCCTTTGGGATTAATTCTTTCAATAATTTGTAGGTGTTTGCTGAGTGGTATATGACGGACAAGTCATTGGTGTCAGACTTTAAGCCTTTTGCGGCTGTCTCCAAAAACTTTTTGCTGTAGTAAGGACATAGATAACCTCCTATGGTACCAAACGATGTGGAAGTAAGCGTTGCCAGAAGCAAAAAAACTGTAAAACACAATTAGATACATTGAAATTATGATAGGTAAATTAATGAGCGTTACCCAATAATAATTTAGAACCGATCATTCTATCACTCAATTCATTTATTTCAAGTTTGCCGGCACGAAAAATACTTTTTCCACCGTGGATGATAGGTTTATGACACGTATATCGCACAGATTGGAGTACTTCTCGGCGTTGCCAAATTGTTTGAAGCACAGCGATTTAAATAAACCTTTTAAGTTGGATGACTGAAAATATCCATTATTACCATGGATCCTCAATAATGAAAACCCTAAATAAAACCGCTCCAAAGTTTTATTGTATTAGTTTTATTTGGAGAGTGCAGCAGAATCTGACAACCTGGCCTTAATGCCTTCCGTCCGATACTGTTAATGAATTATCTATGATGGCATACATATTTAATAAAATGATGACAAATCATTAAAGTTCCCATTTACAAAGAGTTCTGGAGACTAATGGAAGGATTTTCATTTGGTCCAACAATTAAAAATTAAAGCACTTCGTTAATATTTACTTGTATGTTTGGTTGCCCAATTCAAAATTGAAGTTACTATTATTCTAAATTTACAATTACAAAAACCAGTAAAATATGTATTTATTGATAAAAACGTGGTAAACTTTTTTCGAAGTTATAGCCGTGCTTGCAAAAAAGCGCCTCTATAGAAGTAAAACATGTTTCCCCACTACCAAGAGGGTTTGGAAAGGTGGAAAGCCAATGCTTGTTTCGACTTTTTTCTATACTACCGAGGGCAAAAAGGAAAACTACGTAGGACATTCATCAGCAATGGATTTAGCGATTGGGCTCCTAGTTCAACAAATATTTTTTTTCTGATTGAAGCAATCTCTATCTGTGGCATTACACTGACATTAACGTTGAAATGTGACATTCAAACTGGAATTTTAAAGCAATAATTAATTAAAAAGAATTACAGAGTCGCTCAAGTAGTGGGCTTTAGAGTGCGAGAGGCCTTGCATAATTTACCAGCAATTCCGGGCTTCTGGAAGATAAATGGCATTTCGCTTGTATAAGCGCTTTTGCATCGTCAAACTCCCTAACCGAACAGAAGCTGTTAAAATTTTTGTCTAATGTATCAAATAACGAACAAATATAGTAGTGAGAGTAGTCGACGCCATCCCAGGCGATATAAAACAAATGTCTATGCAAACTGTTTTAATTAAAACTTTTGATGTTAAAATTTTATTAAAAGAAGGAAATTTAATATTTTATAAACCTATTAAAAAATTGGAACCTGCTGTAATTATATTATAATATTGGTCGAAAAAATTACTATAATTGGACTGGGGTGGGTTTTAATAACCTGTATAGGGTTATAAATTTAAATTTAACCACGGAGCCGCATTTAAATCCAATTGGTCATTAAGTAATAGATTCGAATATCTCATTTTATTAATCTCCATAGCTCCAACAAATTTAGTTTTTTGCTTTTTGATTGATTATGTAAAATATCAAAATTATCGTCAAAGTTGTGCATTTCTGAATTTTAATGAATGGCATAGTTAGAATCCGAACAATTATTTTTATACGCCCTTTTGTGTTCGTTAATGCTTAAATGTTCTACTTGTTTTCCCTATGTTAGAACACCATCGCATTTTCTGTTAAATACCGTTCATAATAAAAGAAGGTATACTATCAAACCTCATTAAAAGTTATCAAGTTCAAAAACGCCAGTCGATTAACATATTTTGATGAATATTCTTCAAAGCAAGTGCCAACCATGCTAAAATGTCACCATTGGTATATGCGTTTAAAATATTACCCTGACATTCCTTCTTTCTTTATAATAAGAGGTTGATCCGTAAGGGCGTGATTCCTTGGACGATTTTAAGAAAAAAGTTTATATCAATGCAGACCCGCAACCGCTTTTTTTTTGAAATGCTGCAGGATGCTAAAATTTTAAAAAAATGTTTTTTTTTATTATTGTTAGTGAAACTGCTTTAGATATTTTATTGAAATTTGGCAAGGCAAGCAACAAGTAGAGACACTTTTTTCAGGTGATTTTTTTTTGTGTCGATAAAAGGCCACTGCTTCAAAAAAAATACATTTTTTAAATCGCAATAAATTTTCTTAGTAAAATGATCTCTTTGTGAAGTCCGACGAACAGTTTCTAGCGAACAAATTAAAAGGCAATAAAAATATTTTTTAAAAATTATATTTAAATTAAAAGTTAAATAATGCTAATTTTTCTAATGAATATGAAAAACCAGCATTAAACAACCTGAACATTTCTGATATACCACGTATATAAAAAAATCAAGCGGTCGAGGACCTACATTGGTCGAAAGTTTATTTCTAAAAATAATCCAAGGAACCACACTTTTCAGGAACAGCATCTTATGGCAATTAATAACAGTTGACAATTAACACCTTATTTTGTATAAAAACAAATCAAAAAAACAATAAAACTAAATTAACAACTAAGAGCTTCCCAACTTTCCATCCTTAATTTAATTGTTAGTTAACAATGCAAGTGCGCAGACGACTATAATAAATAAAGGAATCTAACACCTATATATTCATTTCAAATCGTCTTGTTTAGGAGTGTCACAGAGAATAAGTTTGTATTTCACAGAACACATACATATCAACATCCAAAAGGGAACGTAATCTAAAAAAAAACTTCATACAAAAGCGGATATAATCATTAATTAATAACATTAAAAAATTCGGCTTTTGCAATTGAGGAAGAAAGTGGTAGGCTTACAATGAAGCTAATAATGATTATTTTCATCTTTTTCTTTAGTGGTTTTTAGAACTAACGGTGTTATGTATCAAAGGGTTAGATGTTCCTAAAAATACGTTTTGTCAATTTGAAACACCCATAACATACTTACACTTTTTGTGCCAGTACGGCTCAAACTGTTATGGTCTTCATCAATAATTTAATTCGTAACTGATTTTTGTGAATAGATGCCTGGATTGCTTAGTTTTTATAATTGTTTCTTTTGATACAAATCGCCATTTATATTTGTATGCAGTGTGTCTACGGATGGAGTAGACGATAAGACAAAAGTGAGAAATATTAAAAAAAAAGTTATTCTTTGTAAAAATTTTAATAAGGTTCGCTATGCCTGACATTTGTTTTTTTGTATGGCGTAGGAAAAAATATTCGGGGGCGTCTTAAACAACTGATGTTTATTTATTTATTTATTTATTTATGTCAATGTATGATATGTCAAAGACTTACTGAAGATGACCAAGAATCAGAGAATATTAGAAGTAGTAAAATCTATTTCGCTGGAAATTTTAGCAAATTTTGACGTCACAATTATTATTATGTAATATTGCATTGGATTTTTTTTCTTATTTTAACAAATACGTCACAGTTAAGAAAGTTGCCATCAAATAAAATAGGTGACAATGGGACTTATCGTAAATATTTGGGTTTTAAGTTGAAATTTCAAAATTTCGAATTCCTGCTTGAAAATCGCTGAGAATATAATGAATTTGAAGATTAAATCAACATTTTACTCTTTAGCATATTTTACATTTTTGTATTTTTTCGTACCCTGTGCAAAAAACAAGCTTCAGTCATTGCGAACATTATTTCTAACGCAATCAGAAACTTTTATAAAGGATGACTTTTATCATACCTTTCACTTTTTAGTCATTTGTCCATTTGTCTACTCTATCCGAGGACATATTGTACACCCTGTGTCCAAGATTAGTATCGTAAGAACGCGAATCTCAGTACTTGTTGAAGATACAGCTTGAGTAATATTAGGAAATAATTTTGTTCATTAGAAACATAAATAATTTTTTTATGGCCTGCTGAGATATTTACGCAGAACGGGAATTTGACAATATCGATTTTTTTTCTACTCCCGTCTGTAAAATGAATAATTACACATCGATCTAGCCTGCAGGAAGCGTCACTTTACCACTTCAGTTTCGTTTCCCACGGATCCGAGACACGTCAGACATTTCCGGGACTTTACGCACGGGTTTGAGAGCAATCGGATGTTTTCCGAGATATTTCCCACGCGTTGAATTGTGGCGTTTGCCAATTCTGACGGTCATGTCAGTGAATGTATTCTTGTTGTTTTGCGAAAATGTACATAAAAACTAACAGTCGTAGAAGAATTATAGTATGCAACACCTTCGGTAAACTTTTTAAATCACTTGTTTAATAAACACTCGCTCCGCTGAGATCCGCTCGTGTCAAACAAACTCGCGAGTCAAATGCCATTTACCGCACTTGTTGCATAATATACTATTATCTTCTTTTTTTGAAATAATATCATAAAATTAATAAAACACGTTCTCATTGGCACTTTTAAGGTACTACATGATGGAATTTTGAGATTATGTAATATAACCTATATTAATTAATAGTATATTATGCAACAAGTACGGTAAACGTCATTTGACTCACGAGTTTATTTGACACGAGCGGAGCGAGTGTTTAATAAACAAGTGACTTAAAAAGTTTACTGAAGGCGTTGCATACTATACTTTTTCTACAAAGTGACGCTTCCCGCACGCTAGATCGGTGGGTAATTAGGTATTTTACAGGCGGGAGTAGAAAAATATATTAAATAATATGTGACAAACTTGTTGACTTCAAAGCATTTGTTTGCAATACCTATTTCAAAATACCTTTACTTTTTAACAAAGAAAAGCATGTGATACATCGTTGAATTTGTATTAAAAAATTGAATCTACCTTTTTTTCGGTCCATTTAAAAAAGAAAGATTTGATGATAGTACCTTAAAAGTGCCAATGAGAAAGTGTAATTAGTTTTTTGACATCTCTTCTGATTAAGTCAGCAAAAAATAAAATCGCTATTGCCAAATACCCGTTTTTCTAAATGTCTCAGCGGGCCATGAAAATTTTTGAAGTTTTTAAAAGGCATGTAAATAAACTTCAAAAGATACAACTATACAACTTCAACAGCTATTGAGATTCCCATGCTTAGGATCCTTATCTTGGTCACCCTGTATAGGGGACCGCTATAACGAAGCAGAGGGTTAATCCGCTGTTGAAGCGTTCGGTCTTAATTGTTGCAATTGTTTTAAGCAAACATTTGCACGGGCGGCAGAGGCGCGAAAGATTGACGAAAATAATCAACTCGAGCGAACGCGTATATCCCCACGGGAATATTCCGGTCGTTTTTATCCTGTTTGCTCGCTCCGGCTGCGATGGAGAAACACCCACCTCCACGATAGAGGACCCGCCAATTAAAACCGGACGTTATTGTAATTGTATTAAGCGTTGGAGTTTCCATTAAGCGATTGTTGACTTTAATTTAGTCGGGCTAAGAAATGCGCTGAACTAATGACCAATACCAACAATCTAGTACCCGTAGAAAACCATATAGTATCACCCTGTATTATATTCGTAAATTGTTTAATATTAAATTATTGGTAACATATGAATAGACGGATCAACTACGCTGACAAAGCGGCGTTGTATCCAGCCATAAAATTGTACACTGTGTCCCAAATACTCTGCGTTAGATTTTCGTAAAACTTTGAATGGGGCATCATATTTAGAACAACCTTTATGAGAAAAAATAGATAAAAACTGCTACAGATAGATAATTTTGTGCAGACCAGTGTAGTCAACAAATTTTTTAGACAATCCGTTTTCATGATATAGAATAAATATAGCATTTTTAAAATGATAGATCCTGTATTTAGTATTATGATGTATAATGATCACACTAATTAAACTGACTCTCACAAACAAAATATTATAAGAAAAACGTAAGCTGGCCATGGAATAGGGATAAAATGTCTGCAACAAAAAACAGATATCTTAGTTAGAATGATCGTACATTGATTTTGCCATTTAAACAATACTCAAAAAATTATATCAACGTTTATCAACTGTTTGGTAAATTATTAGAGATTAAGGAAAAAGTTTATGTATGTAAGTATGATGTAATGGTTTGTTGAATGTCATGAAAACAGTGATCAAGCATCCGATTTATGTTTTAACAGGTAAGCACAAAGCGATTAACCCATTTTGTCCCAGTGGTGCGTTAACGCATATTCAGAAAATATTTTTGCACATCCATTTAGAAATTTTATTGTTATAACTACTAAAGGACATAAAACCGTAGAAATCTCTAATTTATGTGTAAAGGAAAGATCTTATATATCACTTCAAAAGTTAACAAAAGCGGTACATAAATTTGTATCACATCTTCAAATAAATCGAAAATAGCAAAAAAAAAAAATATTTTGGATTTGTCTTGCCATTTTCGTTCAGTCTATAGCATGTAGATTACATCCCAGAAAACCTACATTGGAAATATTATATTGATTATGCTTTATTTTTTGGTTTTATCTGTGAAACAAAAATTTGTTATTGCAAGTCTAGACAAGGCAGCGCATGTAGAATAAGCATCCAACAATTAGCGTGTTTAGTATTAGTTTGTGCCTTGTGCAGTGAACGTTAGAGTTCGTAAAATATGGCATTTCCGAGGTAATTGGCTCAAAAGGAATTAGAGACGGATATGGAGGAGATCGTTATGGATGGGGACAATAACAATGAAAGTCGTAAATATTATTTGGATTTACGTGTTCTTATGTCTTGTAGCATTCCCTTCCTTGTAAATTTATGCTAAAAATAACGTGAAAAAATATTTACAGAACATATTGAGGCGGTCTATATTCCACCCGACGTGGATACCTTGACTGACGAAGAAGATAGGAACGATAACATAAATCTACAAGAGTCTGGGGAAACAACTGATATAGTTAACTACACCGAATAATACAGCTGTCCTTCAACAGTTCTGTAATTCATCAACAACTGAACCTGAATGTCACTTATCAGATTATGAAACCCTGGAATTCATGCTTCTACTGTCAAATGGAAGAAAGGTCAGATTGAGTATACTCACACACAATTTAGATTATGTGAGGAACTAAAAAATAGGCTTTCTGGAAAAACTCCACTTGAAATATTTTTTATGTTATTAGATGACGAAGTGATTGATTTGATTTTAAACCTTACATTGTTTTGCGATTTTTAAAAACTGATAAAACAATTACTCAAAGAAATCTTGCACCTGCCATAGATGAAGTGAGTTATGATAATCGAGGTCACCTCATGATTGTTCATGCTAATAAAGCCAGAAGGAGATGTACAATCTGCCACTGCCATAGAATTTACGTTTGTAATAAGTCTAATGTGTATTTACATACTTCATGCTTTGTAAAGTATCACCAAAAATGAAACCGGATTTTACCAGTGGTGCACTCACGCACCATAAAATATTGTGTTTTTTGTATCAAATTAGGTTCTATTTGGAAAGCAATCTAATTTTAGTTGTTTTCTGTCAAACTTGAACATTCTTTTGTATATTTATGTATAAATTATATGTTACATCTTATGTGCCCAAAACATTATTTAATGTTTTTTTCACAGTGTTTCGTTTACGCACCAGTATTTTTTTTTGTTTCGAGTTTTTTTTTGACACATGTAATGTATTCTTCAGTGCAACAAAATAAATAAATAATTTCACACCAAAAAAGTTTATTTTTTATTTTTTTTTATGCTTGAGATAATATGGGTTAAAATATTACGACATCTAGCATTAACAAATAATTTTTCTCTCAGTTATGGGCTATTTCTAAACTTTTTTTCTTATGTCGTAGATATCGAGAAAGGCCGCAGCCATATAAGGGCATTTTTCGCCTAATCCAATGTAATTTAATTAATGAGTGGTCAGTAGGTACACATATTCTGGATTTCTGCTGTCGAATCTGTCCCGCTGACGTTTGGCCACACATGCAGCCAATAGACCTACTGATAATGATGAACGCTCTAAGCATTGGTACTGTGTTTTCTGGAGCGACACAGTTTTATTAGTCATTTAGAATTTGTTTATTAATATCATTAAGTTTATCAATATTATTAAGTTTATTAATTTAGGGATAAAAAATGCTTATTTATTTTTTATTTTGTTTAACTTTGCTTGTGTACACTTTAAGATTTATAATTCCATGTCTACCTTACATCTTTTTGTTAATATTGCATTTTTAAGGGTTAGTTTATGTCAGAAGTGCATAGTGTGATATACCATTTAATAGAATAAAAAAACGAATTTTTGAAGCCAAAATAATACATTTTTCTTATAGGGTGTGAAATTTGGGTGTGCCATTTATCTACTTCTGGTTAACAAAAAAAAACATATAAGAAGATGTTTGGTCACAGGGGCGAACCGTACCAGTGCAGTTTCTGGCTATTGTAATTAAACAAGTTACAGTATTTTTCTATCCACAAGCTTTTTTAAAACAAAATCTATCAAATCAATAATCAACAAATATAACAGCACAACGAGGGTTTCAACAGTTCCACGGGGTTCGTAAATCCCAATCCCAGTTTTTTACTCGCGTTTATGGGGGACGTTAATTGTTAAATCGACGGTGTAGCCTAGCTCGCAATGTAATAGAAAATATAATGTTTTTCAGTTAATAATGTGTCGACTCGATCGTCTCGCACCAATTGTGCTAGACAGATAATTCTTAAGTTTTGCTTGATCAATTCACTAGCGAACCTCTTTTTTCGAGTCGCACATTATCAATTGATGTAAACTTCCAGATATTTAATAGATTACATTTGTTGTATTGTTTGTCCCCTGACGCACAACTGTATATTTATTGGTACGTTCGACAAGAATATTAGTTTGGTTTTTGGGGACGTTGAGATGCAAAGCAAACATTTCGCGGATTCGGATGTTGTCGATTTATATATATATATATATATATATATATATATATATATATATATATATATATATATATATATATATATATATATATATATATATATATATATATATATATATATATATATATATATATATATATATATATATATATATTTATATATATTTATATATAATATGAATGATTAACAGAGTGTGAAACGTATAAAACAGTGTTAGAATATTTGTTATTTTTACAAAATTCAATTTTGATTAAAAAAAATATCATCTAAAAATACTGCAGTTGTTTGTATAGTCAATGGTAACTAAAGAGCTATACTTAAAGCCACTTACTCTAGAATGGGCACCTATAAGTAGATTACTTTTTGCCTTATTTTTAAAATGGATTCTGTTTTTTATTGTTTTTTGTTATTATTAACAGTATACATAGAGAAAGTGGGTAAAAAATTTGCTAGGTTTGCTGTCAAATTCTTTTTCCATATTTTTTTACTTTGGAAAATCATCTACAGAAATGTCATATTTTAATCTAGAAATAATACTTAAGACCCGCTCCCCAGAACTGTGTATATTATATTAGGACTGACTTACTATCTTAAGAATAATGCAAAATTGCATTGGGGGGTTATATCGTGCTAAACGGTAGATTTAACACATTCTGTGTCGTTCAGGGCTATCCACAAGAAAGATCACCGACACGTGCTTACGTGTAGAACGAATGTGAAATTTTTAAATAAAGCAATGTCGCGTGCAATCTCGAATGTTTAGGAGAACATTTTGTTGTGCGACGTTCAAGTCATTTTGTCAGTGACTGATATCAAAGTGAAGTTGTTATAGAGGTTTTAATTATTTCACGGCATTATTTTAAGATTTGCTCGAGCGTTGGTAGATTCAACAAAAAGTTAATGGATCGCTTTAGATCTGCTGCTGTTTGAAAAATTAGTTTGTTTATTTGTTATTTTGTTTTTTTGTAATACTATATTTTTAGTAACTGTACTGAGTGGTTAGATATAAGTAACTGCAAGCAAGATGTCGTTACTAAAATTACACTTTTTTATGTATTGGCCTCAATGAGAAAAATAAAGGCACTATTATTATTATGTGCAACCTCGACTATTTCTATCATCCAAATAAAACAAAATACAAATAATATTATAAATAAGTAACGTTTAATACATATGTCTTAATAATTTTATATTTAGATCCGATTTTTTCTCTATTGTTTTCATTATCTTATCTTATTTTTTCCCCGCAAATCGTGATTTGAAGAACATGATTAGCTCCAAAGAAAACAACGAATTGTCCCATTATCGTGGTTGTTTAAATAAGAGAGGATGTTCCCCCGCAAAGTCAGAGAACAATTCGTAGTATAACCATAAAAATCTACAAAATCCTCGTCTAAAAAGCAATTCTACCTAATTTTGCATAGTAGAAATATCCCTATTCCTTGAGTCTATTCCGAAAACACATCAAAAATAAAAAAAAATCTGATATGACGGACACTTCATTTTTTACCAAAACTGGAAGGAAGGTGGAAGCAAAAGAAATAAATTTTAATGTTGATGACCTATTTTATGAGAAGGAAAATGATGCGTCATACCTTTACTGCTTAGAAAAGTTCTCAACATCAATTTTTTAAAGATACTTCCACAGGCCAATGTAATACTTTTTACAGAACTTCTGGATTCCTCCTGCGTCGGTTTTTGTTGAGTCAAACTTGCTAACGTTTCGCCAACCATCTTGTTGGCTTCTTCAGAGTTTGGCTGAAACTGACTCGAATTTTACTCTTTAACTGCTCATGTATGGTTTGAGGGGAGCGGACCTAAATGAGCTTTGAACCTATTTGATATTTTTCGTCCGGTCTCTTCATTGTATTCTTTGCCGCATATGCATGAAATGCTGTAAACTCATCTCAAATGGAATTTTGTCTTTGACGGATCGAAGATGTTGAGAGATTTTTGGACAAGTGGTAAATCTGGTTTTGACGTTATATTTCTTTAGAACTTTTGATATGTGGTCAGTGATGTTTTGAATGTAAGGAAGGACCACAGTGGCAAGTGTAGGATTGCTTACAGCCTCATTGCTATAGGAAGGTTGTGGTGAAGTGTATTTTGTAATGGAACGCTTAATATCTTTAATGTGGAAATTATTAGAGAGAAGAGCAGAGGTAAGGTGTTTTAATTCTGGATTCAGTGACTCAAGCTAAGATAGTTTTACGGCTCTGTAAACAAGAGAGTTGATAACTGGTGATTTTGGGTCGGATGGTGATGTGACCATGCATTAAGGTATCGGTATGTGTGCGTAGATTTTCTGTAAACACAATGACCGAATGTTAGGTCTGATTTCCTATTGATAAGAATAGGAGGTTATTAGTTTTCAACTCAATAGTAAAACGTATGTTAGGGTGTATAGAGTTTAAATGTCTAAGAAAATCTACTAGGGATTCTTGACCATGAGGCCCAATAACAATTTTGGTCTTAGATGAAAGGTGTCGAGAGCTTTCATCTCAAAGTTGATGATACTTTTGTTATTTGGCCCCAAATGCGAGCCAGTTTCAGCCAAGCTCTGAAGAAGTCATCAGGATGATTGGTGAAACGTTAGCAAGTTCGATTCAGCAAGAAGGGACGCAGGAGGACTCCAGAAGTTTTGTAAAAAGTTTTCAATATCCAAAAATAAGGAATTTTTGGGCAGATCGCGTGTGTGCAACCATTCACCTAAAAACAAAAAACTATATTTGAGAAATATGCCCTAAATAAAATAAATAAAATTATATGAACTTATTTATTGTAGTTAAGGTTTCGATTTTTACAGTTAAATATATTATTTAAAAAATACATATATCTGTTATAAAAAAAACAAATTATCTATTCCAAACTAATCAAAACTAACCAAACTAGTTTTTTCAGAGCAGTAAATATGAAAATGGTAATGCCATTTTAGGCACTCCTTCCCTACATTTTTGCAAAACAACACTCACTATCGAAACTATCCGATCGCTCCCAACCCCGTGACTAAAGTACCGCAAAACTTCCAAAGTGCCGTCTTTAAGTGACACTTTTCTCTTTCAATTAGAGATTAAAAATAATTTCAATAATCTAATAAAAAATGCCATTCAGGGGTTTGCTAATTCTTCCATGGGGCGTATCCCCAGGTGAAATAAAATACTCGGGGCCATGCAGCTATAAGATAATATAGTGGCCCTACTACGGTAAAAATTGATGCTCCGCAGGTGGCTTTGATATTTTCGTAGAGAAGGTATGGATCCTTTGCTCATGCGCCACCCTCAACCGTCTGAGTTGCTACATTGCCGTAATTTTTCTGGAAAATCGATTAATTTTTATAAGACCGCAACATCAATCTCTGAAATCCGAACGTAATTGGCAACACCGAGATAAGTAATTACTATTGTCATAGAACAGTCAGTGACCTGTGCCATTGTTGCTTCAATTTTGGTGTCAATACTTTGTTCTTTTGTGAAATTACAGCAAATGTGGCAAATATCGGATAATAGAATCTTAGAGAAACAGTGATGCCTATATATTTAGCATTTAACAAACTGGAAAATATACTTACACAAATATTTAAATGTGAAACAGAATTTCCTACATTTTTAGATACATTTATATAGCTACGAAGAATGTTTGGGTAATATGTTTTAGTGCACAAGAATTACAGGAAATATAAGAAAACAATTAAGCTACAAGTGGAATTTTTACTAAAACAAGTTACTGTCTATATATAGGAGGTGCTTGTTGAACATTTTTTCACTTAGAGATTTCTTGTGCGATATCTAGCATCTCAAAGTTATTTTAAACAAAAAAAATTAGCAAAACATAATTTACATAAAAAATACACGTAGAAATTGCATCGTATCTATGACGCCAGGTCTGCAATTCTTCACTGTTTTTCCACACCTTAAATCCTTTTTTGCCTGAAAATTTAATAGGATTTCTACATATTTTGAGAAAATACTGCCGTAAAAATTCCGCATCCAAACATGGACGATCTTTCAGCTGCCATGCTCTTTGTTGAAAGCTGCAAGGTCTTATACGTCCAACTTCAGAATTTGCCATTAGAGCTGGCATTGGTAAAAAACATAATTCCAAGTCTCGCGCATGCGCAAATTGAATGGATCTTCCAAAAAAAAAGTTTCATAGTTGCTTTATGAGTTCCTGTGCTGTCAGCATATTCAGGGCCTCTATATGTTTTGTAGCTATTTGCTCGGGGCGGACCAAAAACTAGCACTGCAACGTCTGTACCCAGATTGGCCGGTTGTAAACGGCGTCTGACCCAGAACGGGGCGGCCTAAAACTAAGCCACGGAATTGGCATGAAGGAAGCAACGGGATACCTGCTTTATTATTCTCTCAAGACCATACATAACATGAGTACATTTAATTCAAAATTTTTCGGAGGTATAAATAGTAGTGACAGCAAATCTAAGAAAATTATTGAAGATCGGGACATCGAATGTGAGAAACCTATTTGAAGCTGGGAAACTGACAAACCTCACATGAGAAATGAGCAGACTCAAACTGGATGTCCTAGGTATCGCTGAAACTTAGTGGTCTGGTTTGGGAAGGTGCAGTGTAGGTAACGGAATATTTTTCTACTATGATAATGAAGATTCAAAATATAGAAAAGGTGTGGGAATTGCTATAACGAAAAAACTACTGAAATCTGTCGTGGACTTTGTTCCATACTCGGACCGTACTGCTTTACTGAAACTCAGAGCCAATCCAAGCGATTTTAATATAAAACAGGTATACGCACCGGCGGAGTCGAGAGAAATGTCATGATGAAGTCAAGGAATTTGCTAAAATTGACCAAAAAACATGACGTCAACATAATTATGGGTGACATTAATGCCCAACTGGGAAAGGATAAATTTGAGAAGTTAGTTGGATCAGATGGTCTTGAAGAATGGAACGAGAAGGGTGATCGAGTTTTGCAGTTCTGTCAGAAAGAAAACATGAAAGTAACAAATACATGGTTTCAACTTCACCCTCGCCGACTTTATACTTGGAAGTCTCCAGCGGATCGACCACACAATGCAGTGCAAAATCAAATAGATTTTGTGCTTATCTACCAAAGCAGGGGGCAGATGTGCCTTCTGATCATGTACTGTTGGTAGCAGTTTTATACATCTCTCTGTCAAGACCAAAAAAGCCAATCACACACTGACGGGTAGCACTAGAAAAATTGAGGTATCCAATAATAAAATCTGAACAAAGATGGATGACAGATGAGATATTGTTGTTAATAAATAGATGAACGTCGAAAGCACAAGATCAAAACAGACAGAAACAAGTACAAGGATATTCAAAGACTCATTAGATCAAAAGTTAGAACCTGAATGCTCAAAGATAGAACAGCTTCAAAATCAACACGATACTTTTAATTTGCGCAGAAGGCTAAAGGACACTGCTGGCATATATAGGAATACAAAACTAACTATAACAGTAAATAATGACAGTCAGATAGTACTTGACAGCAAATTAAATTACAATGTTTGGGAAAAGTATATTCAAGAATTTTTCGACGACCACAGACCGGCAACTGGTACCAACAATTCTCTAATCAGCCCCGAGATTGAATGTGATATACGTAACTCAAAAAATAACGAAGTCTCTTCAGATATATTTAAACTCCTAGATGAAATAGGCATCACCGCGGTATAGAAAATATTTAACACTATTTGTTAGACAGTTCACTACCCGAGAAGTGGCTGTGCTCTACTTCTATACCTCTGCCTAAAAAAATCAACGCAAGAAAATATGAAGATCATAGACTTATTAGCCTGATGAGGCACACCTTAAAAATATTTCTTATATACTAGAGAATTTACAGGAATTGTGAAAGGGGCATAAGCGACTCGCAATTTGGGTTCAGACAGTGGTTGGGCACACGAGAAGCCATAGTCGCAACACAAGTACTTGTCCAAGACTACTATGATCGAGTAAAACCCTACAAATTAATGCAGCTCCTCAATAGGTTTGATATAGACCAGAAAGACATCACATGCATTGAAAATCTATATCGGAACCAAACTGAGCAAATCAGACTAGGCAACAATATGTCCAACACTATACAGATTAGAAGGGGAGTGCGACAGGGATGTGTGCTGTCTCCGGTTCTGTTCAATTTGTATTCGGAGGCGATTTTTCGAGAGGCTTTGGAAGACGCGGAGATGAGAGTCAAAATTAATGGAACGTGGATCAACAATATGCTGACATGACCTACAACAACTAGTCAAGTTTCAGTCAAGCTCTGAAGAACCCAACAGGATGATTTGCGAAACGTCAGCAAGTTCGACTCAGCAAAAACCGACGCAGGAAGAATCCAGAAGTTTTGTAACAGATATTACAGCAGCCTGTGGAAGTTTTTTGATAGATAGAAGAACACCAAAAAAACAAAGTTTATTATTACTATCTCTAGAAACCTAAATAACATTTGACGCAAAGTCCATAGAAAGAGTAGATAAGTTTAAGTACCTGGACACCTGGCTTTGCGAAGAATGGACATCAGACAAGGAAATAAAAGGTCGCGTTCAACAGGCTCTGGAGGCTTCGAAAGGTGCTTACCTGCTCCGATGTTGATCTTAATCTAAGCCTTATATTCGTTGATTTGGACGTTTGGTCACTTCTTCCTTACGGTTTAGAAGGTTGGACACTAAAGGTGAATACAATAAAGACAATAAATTGGAGGCCTTCGAGATGTAACTCCACCTCAGAATCCTAAAAATACCTTGGTCGGCTAAGCTAACACACGACGAGGCCCTAAGACGTGTCAACAAACAACTCTTTGAATTGATTAAGAAGAGTAAAAGGGCATATCTTGGACAAATAATGCGAAACACGAAATACCAATTCTTCAGATAGAAATATCTAATAATAATAAAATGTTATCGCAAACATTATTAGTGGATACGCACGGGAAGAAGAAGAAGAATACAAAATGAACTTATACTTTTTTTCATCTGTTTTTAATCTTAACGCGGTGAACAAACGACAGATTTTGTTTTTGCATTTGTGAAATTTCCTCTTTGATCCAGATGAGTCCAATAGTGATACAAAAAACGTTAATTTAATTAAAGCCCTTAACAAATAAACAAAAGCAAACAAAAGTTATTTTATTTATTTGGAGAAATAAAAAAGGGTTTGTTTTGCAGATTTCTCGGAACGCAAAAGGATGAAGTCGTTTACGCTTGTTTATCGTCCCTAATTCGTTAAAGCCGGAGTTGAACATTGAATTACAAATTTACTGTTTTTCCGAATTCAATCGAGAAACTTTTACATAATCGATCGCCCCGGTCGACACCATCTTTGACAATTTTCCCTGACAAAACATTTACATGGCGCCGAACAAGTAAAAAATGTGGGCGGCAAATCCCCACACCTAACGACTTGCGTCTAGACTGGGTCTCGTGAACCTCTCAGTGAGGTCTATACACTGATAGAGATAAAAGGCATTGAATTGTGAAACAGCGTCGTTGTTGCTCTGTCGTTCGATTTTAGTGGTTTGGTATTTAGATGATTGAAGGGGCCGAGAGTAAGGCTTGGTCCATCTGGTGTATCCAGATATTTATGGATACAATACAGTTAACGTTTAATTCAATACAATACAACACAATCTTAGTTAACGTTTAGTTTAACAGAGGGTGATGTAATTTTGATGTGTTGGAGGCAAATACAGTATATATTGCACGTCACTCTTTATTTTAATTATTGTGGTAGTTAGCTGTAAAAAGGGTTATTATACTCAACAATATTGTGTTAAGTATCAAGGAGAGATATCAGCTGTAAAAAACTTACGAGTTGATGTGCCACAAGGTTCAGGTTTGGGGTCATTGCTGCTCGTCATATACAGGGTGTTTTCTAATCTAATGTTAATAATTAAGGTGGCGATTTTTGGGTTGATATATTTTTTAAGGCCTTTAGAATCGGTTTTGTAATTAATTGATTTTTTGTTTTTTTGGATTTCTGTACCTTCATAAAGTTCATTTTTTTTGGTGTTCGGTTCTGTTACTTTAACTTTTTACTTTACTTACTTTACTTTAACTTTTAACTTTTTAACTTTCATTTTTTGAAAATTAAATATGTGTTTGGTGTTGTCACAATGGGTATGAAGGGCTGTTTTATTTTAACGTTAATAAATATTTAGAAGAATTACATTATTTGTTTTCGAGAGACCGAATACCCAAGAGAATTTGAAAAAAAAAATATCTGACATAGCTAACGTGGTATTACAGATATTAAAAACATATATATTATTTTTGAAAACTTTACCACCCTGTATCTCAAAAGTATGTATGAAGTTTTCTTTTCAAAATGGACCCAAAAATCGCATCTTAATTATTGACATTCAATTAGAAAACATCATGTATATCACGAACAGCAATGACCCCAAACCTGAACCTCGTAGGCTTTTTACAGTTGATATCTCTTCTTGATAGTTAACACAATATTGTTGAGTATTATAATACTTTTTAGAGCTAACTACCACAATAATTAAAATCAAGATTGATGTGAAATATCAGCGTTCCTTAGTTTTTCCATTTATCAATTTAAATGGCGAAACAGACTTAAGCTTTTGGAAAAATACTCGAAAATATAACTGCTCGCTGCAGTCGAATATTTAGAAAACAATTGGTTGGTCAATTGAAAGCAAAATCTAGCGCTGGACTGTCTTACATTCTCCCTTAAGTTAAGCAACAGTACTGTGGGGTAATTCTTCGAGAGACATAAATCATTATTGAACTGTAAAACTTAATCTTCTTAGCAGTATTCTATAGTTGTAGTATTGTACATATGATGATTGTCAAGAGTCCCGAGAGTGGTGAGTAGACGGCCGGGTAGTTGACCTACCTGTGCTTTAGGGTTTAAAATTAGGATTATAGTTTGTAGTTGGCAGAGAACCTAATTTAGGAATGGATCGGGGTGTGTAATTTTTAAAAATTGTAATAAGGAATTTTTAAAAGCTACCTTTGCCATTTATCTGAACGTTACGATATAACCTTTAAGTTGTCCATCCTATTTAATGTCATTGCAAATTTACATATTACAACTCTATAGCATTTAGAAACAGAGCATAAAATTGGTTATAGTGTTTATTCTCAGCCATGTGTTTGGTTGTATCGATAACAGCTGCTTGCTTCATATTTGCGAAAATATACCTAAAAATTCAAAACATAATTTACTTAACAGATGTGGCAATAATTTACTAAAACTTTGTCTTAAGCTGAAGATGTCTATCGACAACAGCCGTCATTTTCACTTATGTAGTCTTCTGATTTTCAATATTTCAGGATTCTGAAAGTAAATAAAAGTTCACTGTTTCTACCTTATTGTTCAATATAAAGACAAAGTAAAAACTAACAACAGTTGATAGCTTAATGTCCACCGCTAGATTTGTCTTTTTTTATAATTTATGACTTTGTGCTTTTGATGTCTTTGATGTTTTATACCTGTTTGTTTTATATTCGTATAAGTAAACGAAAAGATTTAAAAATAGTTGCCGTTGGGTTGAACCATACGTTTGTAGTAGATTCCAAATTTGCTGGAGAGGGTGTGTTTCGAAAACTACGGGCGTCTGCCGTTGATTGTGTAATAAACTCTTCTGAACGTTCTTAAGCGAATTAACTGGGTGCTGGCTTCTGCTCTGTAGTTCTTGTAGATTTATGTTACCTTCATACCATTGAATATTGGGAGGTTGTTCCTGTTCTTTTAAAAGTTAGTAGGAATAAAATTAAAAAAATTAAACAAAAGTTTCGTTTATTGGTGATATATATTATAGTTTGCTCTAAAAAGATTTTAGATTTAAGTGGCCGTGAAATAATAGAGTAAACCATCGTTAGTGTAATTTAGGTAACACAGTTTCTGCCAAGTTGAAAACGTCGCAAGCCCCAAATCGGTAGTTGAGTTAATTAACGCGTGCAAATAGCGGTATGGTCGCTCACTCACACCTGACGTCGTATAAGAGTAATGGTTCCGCTCAAAGAGTCCTTTAAACGGGGAAAGGCAAACAGAGACTCGTAAAAACAAAACATACAAATCACATTCGACGTGCGCCTAAATCAACACAATGAAGTCGAGGAACTCACTTGCGGCAAACCGCAAACGGTCTTAATGGGTGGTCAAACACGAGATGCGAAATTCATACGATGAACGAATAATTAGAACGAATTAAGCAGGAAATATGTACTTAGCGACTGCAGATGTTACACGGGAAGACGGAAACTGTTGAAACCGAGATTTTTAACGAGCGTTTAACGAAAACTGTAGTTTGCTTTGGTTAGTTTTAGTGTAAAAATTAAGACCAAGTGAATCTATCAGTCATATGATCCGGCTATATTTTTTACCCATTCTTTCAATTAACTTAACGACACATTGCATGGTAGCATTGATTTGTGCTTTCCGTGGGAGTGCAGATCTAAAATCCATTCTTAAAAAAAATAATCATTATTTAAAAATTCTCTATGAAACATTTGTATTCAATCTTAGTGTTGGATATAAATTACGTAGCATCACCATCATATTCTGTCTTAAATAGTAACTAATTCTTTTAAACGTTACGCTTTGATGGTTCCAAGTCTCTTTGGGAGGTTTGCGTAGTGTTAAAGAAAAATATAGTTGTTTTTGGTGGCTTAAATAAATAATTACTGAATTAATCTATAAGAACAACCCAAAATTTGGTAGCATCAATAGAGGCGAACTACAGTTTTGTAAGAATGAGTTCAAAAATTTACTTTGTTTAAAAGTAGCCTACAGCTCTTAGAATTGGATAATACACTTTTTCTACTCCCTTCTGTAAAATACCTAATTATACACCGATCTAGCGTGTGGGAAGCGTCACTTTACCACGGGAGTTTTTTGTCCCGCGGATCCGAGTCACTTCGGATATTTCCGGCAGATTTTACTGCACGGCTTGAATTTTGACGTTTGTCAATTCTGACGGTCATGTCAGTAAATGTATTCGTGTTGTATTGCAAAAATGAACCCAAAAACTAACGGTCGTAGAACAACTATAGCATGCAACATGTTTGGCAAACTTTTTAAGTTGCTCGTTTATTAAATACTCACTCCGTTGCCGTTTACCGCATTTGTTGTTGTTAACTTTCTATGTAACAAAAAAACTATGAATATAAAATAAAGGATTGCTTGTTTAAAAAGTGTCTCTCTATAAGATTCAAGATTTATTAACAAATGTTTTCTGTGAGTTATACCCTTGATCGAAAGTGGCAATTTATTAAAAAGTTTCACACGCATGTAATATGGACGTTTTTGGGTTAGTGCTAATCTATGAACTAATGAACTATTTAATTTCTAGTGTTCTATGAGATACGGTGGTCATATAAAAATGTAATGTAAAATATTATGCATTCAAAAATATACATTGCATTAACGGTCATAATATTCAGTTCTTCAAATCTGCCTCTGCATAAGAACATAAGAAATTTAGTTTCATAATAGATAGATAACAGACTTTCCGCTACAACAAATCTTTGAATTTCTACAGAGCAACCTCAAAAAATTATACAGTATTGGTATTGGTATTAAAGGGGGGCGCCCCCAGGGACGTTCAAGCACTTAGGCCACCAGATGGTCCCGTTGTGCCCAAAGATCGCGCTAGAGAGCGTCCAGAATGCCGCCCACCAATAGAAGGTCAGTAACTCCTTTAGCTCAATACGTTGCACTGAGTCCGGATCGATCAGGCCCGTTCAGAGGACTCCAAATCTTGCCCATGTCAAAGCAGGGCACTCGGTGAGCATATGATACGGGGTCTCCTCCCCTTCCTTGCACCACCTGCACTCCGGGTCGTCTCCAATGCCTAGCAAGCAAAGATGCATCCTAAGCCTGCAATGTCCGGTGTAGGCCCCTATTAGTGTTCTACACTCCCTTCTGATCAGTCTAAGCAGCTCCCTGGTCCGAGCGAGGGCGGGCCCACCTATCAAGCGAGGCCCACCCATCAAAAGCCTCGCCTGCCTCATTCCCGGAGCAACTCTCCAGCCCACTGCGGCCCGGTCTCTCATCCAGACTTCAAGAGCTCCCCGCCTCACACACGGGGCGATCCCTAAGCGGGGCACTGATCCCATATGCCCATGCGAGGAGCTCTCGCTGGGTAAGGCAAAAAAAAATATACAGAACAGTATTCAAAAAACATTCAGGCTTACATGGCGCTATGCAACAGTGGCTTTTATTTAATTTTATACGAAAAGCGGTAGTGTGATTGACTCTAGGATAAAAATTCGATAAAAATTTTTTGAATTTCGGGTGATGAAAAACACTAGGTTTGAACCGTTCTGTGGTTTTCTGCATTGCATACGCACTGTTGAATAAAACATTGTCAATGCACGCACCTAGAAACAACATTGTGTCATCTGCATAGCACGTAATTAAAAATTGATTTTCAACATGATCATTAAGATATGTTAAAGATATCAAAGAACCAAGAATGCTGCTCTGCAGAATACCAAGATTATTTACATTTTTATTTGATGTCTGATTTGTGAGGTAGGGCTTTAATAAAAGTTTGGCAGCCAGAGGTTTTACTGTTTTACATAATTGTTTCTCTAATATTTTCAAATATTTCCGAGAATTTAACAAAATAGGAATTTCCGCTATAACGCCACAATTCCTTACAAATACTGCAGAGTTAATGAGTTGTGAACTTTCAATGTAAATAATACAAAAGCGATAATATAAAACAATCGGAAACGTTTAGGAAGAGTCATTTCCAAAAATTAATTAATTAAGATGGCAAATTTAAGCTGGTCTCTTCAGATTCATATTGGGAGAGCCTTAACCTTTTAACCCTTGTGCTGAGACCCAAAGAATCTATTGTCTAGTCATATAGGTTTACCTAGGTACGTGTATCTGATTAGACTAAACCAAACTAACCAAAATTAAACATCTTTGATAGTCGTTTCCTGGTGTAGGTTGTTATCTCTGGTATGGTTAAGCTCATGCGATGTCGATCGGCCTTCACATTGGTTAAACGAAAACCTTGCTCAGCAGGTTTGTTAATTTTTGATTTTTCAATGGGGCCATCCTACACAAGGGTGCCGGTTCAATCGTGTACCTTGTCCGACCTTTGCGGGTTCCTTCGTTACCTTAATCTAGACTCCTTCTTAATGGAATACAAACCTACCTCTAAAGACCCCGTCTGCAAACGAAAAATCCGATGCTTTTTTTCCGCGTTTGCTACATTTATAATTGAAAATTGATTTTAAGTCATCGGCAGAATAACCGATTCGTTTTCCTTCCGATGCGGATAGGCGATGGCGTCGATTTTTCTCGATACATCCTGCCGATGACCTTCCTTTTTACCGGGAAGATTGGAAACGTGAACCCGTTTTATTTTTCGCGATAAGCAAACAACGAATTTTTCTGCTTTATGAACGGTTCCGTGGGCTGACGGTTTCAACCGCATCGCCGCGTATGTAAGGGAAACCCAAATCCGATTTACCTTTGTGTAAATTTCGATACTCCCTTTGATGGATCGTAAAAAAAAAGACGGGAGTAAAAATAAAACAGCGAAATCCCGGAATAAGAGATAACGTGGGACGAATCTCTGCGGACTGTTTCCCCCGAATTTGAATTTCGCTATTCGCATAGCAACTCGGATTTACTTTTTTTTACTTCCTGTTATCTAGAAGAGCCGGAGAGATTTGATGAATGAATTACCGAGCAATGTTTTAAATGGATATGATAGATCTTTGCTTTTAATGGTTTGTTTCCTTTAGCATTTTTGTCTGTTATAAAAGTAAATTAAACGCGATCAGATTGTATTCCATCTGCCTCTGCAAGTACATAAGAAACTTAGCTGTATTTAGCTGTCACTACAAAAAAATCTATGAATTTTTGGATACCAAAACAAAAAAAATACGCTAAAGTATTCTAAAAACATTCAGGCTTACATAACGTCATACTGATACCGATTTTATTTAATGTTAGACTAAGGCCGGCAGTGTGTTGTTGACTCTAGGATAAGAGGTTGTCATTATTAAGCTATAAAAAGTTTGATTAATGTTGCAGAGTGACATTAGATTTAAATTTTAAGGTCTTAACAACTTGATTATTTCGAGTCTTAAAAAGGTTTGTTTTATTTTTATTATTTATTAATTGATTTCATTCGAATCATTCGGTGGTCATATTGAAAATAGCATCGAACCCTGCTCAATAATAAGATTATTTACTTTTATATCTGACTTGCAATTAGGAACAACTACCCTCCTTTGCGGTCTGTATCTGAGGTACGACGGCGTTCATTCATTGCCTCTTATGCCATACTCTATGCTTGTGCTCTAATGGTTTGTTTTGGTGAGCATTTTTGTTTGTTATAAAAAGTAAAGCCACGTGTTTCAGACTACGTTAATGCCATGCATCAATGCAACAATTTGGCGTTCATCTGTAGACAACAAAAATAAAGATGAAGCAATTGGCTATGTTGTATATAAAGCTAAAGAATAAATGATCCAATTTTTCAAAGAAACTTCCACATGCTACTATAATACTTTTTACAAAACTTCTGGATTCCTCCTGCGTCTGTCTATATACCCTAACATACGTTTTACCATTGAGTTGGAAACTAAGAATAACCTTCCATTCTTGGATATTCTTATCAATAGAAAATCAGACCTAACAATGGGTCATTGTGTTTACAGAAAACCTACGCACACAGACCGATACCTTAATGCATGGTCACATCACCGTCCGCCCCAAAAATCATCAGTCATCAACTCTTTTGTTTACAGAGCCGTAAAACTATCTCAGCCCGAGTCACTTTAACCAAAATTAAAACATCTTACATCTGCTCTTCTCTCTAATAATTTCCACATTAAAAATATTAAGCGTTCCATTAAAAAATACATTTCACCACAACCTTCCAATAGCAATGAGGCCGAAAGCAATCCTACACTTGCCACTGTGGTCCTCCCTTACATTCAAAACATCACTGACCACATATCAAAAGTGCTAAAGAAGTATAACGTCATAACCAGATTTATCACTTGTTTAAAAATCTCTCAACATCGTCGGTCCGTCAAAGACAAAATTCGATTTGAGATATCAGGAGTTTACAGCATTCTATGCATGCATGCGGCAAAGAATACATTGGAGAGATCGGACGAAAAATATCAAATAGACTCAAAAAACACGAAAGAGCCTTACGACTAAGACAAATAAACTCATCAGCTGTTGCCGAACACACTCATGAAACCGGACATAAAATTTCTTACTACTAAATCTTTTACCAACGAAAAATCCGAGAGTCTATAGAAATCTATAAACAACCTAACAATATTCACCGCGACTCAGGTGTCTACCTGTTACCAATATGGGAATCCGTCATCCGAGACGGTATTTATACGGCTCAACTAGCTCCACCCCCTTAAAAAAATATATAAGCAGGTACAGAGTAAAATACGAGCCAGTTTCAGTCAAGCTCTGAAGAAGCCAATAAGATGATTGGCAAAACGTCAGAAAGTTAGACTCAGCACAGGAGGAACCCAGAAGATTTGTAAAAAGTAATAAATGATCCAAGTGGAAACCGTACCATCTAAGCTCTGTAACAATAGTGTGGCATTGGCAATAACCATGAGACGGGCGATCCAGCTCCATTAAATGTTTGATGCGGTTAAGAGACAAAACACACTCGCGCTCTAAAAAGCACTAAACCAATGTCGCGCAATTTAAAAACATAACCTAAAATTAACTAACCTTGGAAATACAAGTGATTTTAATAATTATTTTCTTAAATTGTGTCCAGCGTTGATAAAAACAATAATTTGTTTTTATCAATGGCACCACCAGATTTCAGGGTTTCCTTTTATCAGGTGGATTAAATTCATGTTGTTAGTGGTGCTATTAGACAAATAAAAACGGATCTAGTTCATTTTAATTTCCAATAAATTTACAATTATCCCCGCGAACTGTCGGATTTCAGTTCAATGCGTTTATTACCAGTGCTTTCAAGAGTTTTAGAAAAGATAATGTTAGCCCAACTTAATGGCTATTTCAACATTTCCAACACAGTCTGGATTTCGAGCATTGTACAGAACTAGGACCGCTGTGTTGAAAATAAGTGATTACATTTTTAAAAGTAAAAGAATTTTATACTCCTTGACCATAGCAAGACGATGGATACTCTGAATCATTATTTTTTTTTGTGCTACAATCCAATACTTCGGTCGTAATAAATCACCCATTTACTTAATTCAGAGTTATTTGAGTGTGCGAAGTCAGATAAATTTTCACCTTTTTCTTAAATTAGAAGTGGGATTCCCCAGGGCAGTATATTGAGTCTCTTCTTGCCTTCACTGTATACCGCCAAATTTGCTGATTAATCTGAACATCTAAAGTCGCATCAATATGCTAACCAAATTACAACAAATTCGAATTTAATTTATTCAACTCGTCTTGGTTCAAAAATTTCTTTCTGTTTCTTCTCTTGAATCTCAACTTCGAATCACACGTATCTTACTTACTTCAGAAGAGCTATGAAAAATTAAGGACCCTTTACATTTTCAAGGATTTATTAACCACAGACATTGTTCTGCGATGTTCTGATCTTTACCCTTCTATCATATTCTGACATAGTGTATTGGCCTGCCCTTCTCAGTAAAAATCAAACGAGGTCACAGAACAGCTGCTTAAGATTTTGTTATAATGTAACGAAATTTGACCACATTTCACCATGTTATAACGAGTCTGGGTGCTTAATGTAGATTAAAGATTCTTTCTCCATTTATGTACATTAATTTTTAAAATTTCTCAAAGTGGACAGCCAAAATACCTTTATGAAAAACTTATTATAGGATCTATTTGTCAAGGCACTCTGTACTCCGGCTCGCGGCACCGTACATCCCTGTATCAGTTTTCGTTCAGTTTTAACGCCACAAAGAGCTGCACTTTTATTCCCAATGACGTCAGGGGCTGCTTGACCGCTTCATGCTTTAGAAGGCATCTTAAAGCTAATTTATTGTATGCTTCAACAATAGTTTCGCCTCGCTTTTCATTGAGGTGTACTTTTGTAGTACTCATGCAAAGTTATTAATGCAGTAAATATGTATGTAACTAATCAAAACTAACCAAAACTTTTTCATTTAGGTTGGTTAGGTGAGTAGCTGTGCTAGATCTCGCCACCCTCGTATGTTTATACTCTGTATTAATTTTGTATAGTTCTACTACATAAATAAAGACAAATATGCGTCGAATTCACAAGGTTCTTCATAAATTCACGAAATAAGATTTGTTAAAATTTTTTTCAAATTTTTGCACAAGTTCAGTATTGCTAACTGTTGAAATAAATCAAAATGGAGGGATGCGTTATTGTTATAAAGCAATAAAAGCCCGCATCAAACCACATATAAACAAATATAATTAGGGTCATAAAACAATTAAAAAACAAATTTTGCTAGCTTTCAAAGATACGTCCTTAACAGGATCATAATATATTATTCTACGGACTTTTGGTACAAATAATGAAATAGTTGATCTGTAGTATGTCCCTCTTAAGAACTGTATACCTTTGTAAAATCTTTGTTTAGCTTTAGTTCTTTTTTTTTAAGGAACTTTCAAAGACGCACTAAAATCTTGCTTTGCTTATTGCTATTGCTTCAACTTGAAGAAATGGGCAACTGGGACTATTTTTTAAGCCAAATATCGAGAAGTCAACGAATTTTTATTGAGGACTACAAAAAACCTGACTATACTAATGTCCATGAAGCTAAAATTAGCATAAGAATCCATTCGATCCAACGATTAGCAAAGATACGGTTTAACCCATCAACGTGCAAATACAAATTGTACCGTTCATCAAAAGGTTCATTTTCTAAAAATCCGAGAAAAGTGATCTAGTTTAAATTCCAATGACAAAAGTATGACTCAATTATTTTTTCGTTTAAAATTCCACTCCAGTAGAATACTGTGTTTTGCTCTGTATCATCCAATGCAGATGAGACCATAGACCTCCATTCTTCAAATTTGTCTCCGGATGCAGTTTTTGGAAATATTTAAGTTTATTAATACCAATACTGCGTCCGTGAGAATTATTAAAATTGAGCTATTGAGCTATAAATATTCTATAGGAGTAGTGCGTAAGCGAGGCCCCCAGATATTTCGATCACCCATAGTTAAGTTTTAAGTAGTCGTGAATAAGAATTCGTTGACACTTTATTCTTGAAGATATTCCTGATAGACCTTCTCGATATGTGGCATCAAAAAATAGTCCTAGTTTGCTATGGTTTTAGGTAGAAGCAATAAACAAACTTAGGTTTTAGTGCAGTTTTGAAAGATCTACCCAATAGTGTGTTCAGTTCTTAAGTGGGACTTACACACATTGTATAGCCAGATATTCTAAAGCGATACATTAGGCTTCGGAAATTTAATCTAGTAGTTCTAAAAATGTTGAGATACCAGATAAATAATTTTAGGCTTCGATAAGTTTCATCTGTGACTAAAAATCCTCGTCACCAGTTACCATAACTAACCAAAACTGTTTACTATTCAGGGTCCACTTCTTTAAACCAAGTTTAACTTTTCTTAATTTATATTCTAGTCAAGACTCCAACCCAACACCTTCTTTCGATATTAGGTAGCAAAAATTATTAAGATTAATGATAAGGACAAGGGTAGCATTTTTGTTGTAATTTTTGTACAATTTTAATTTTTCTTTAGAACAGACTGGGACTTAAGACAGCGAAAGATAACTACTATTAATTGGTTGAACTTTTAAATGACGCCAGGAACTTTGAGTAAGTTTTTCATGCCCTAGTAATGGTAATTTTATGGCTTAATTTGAGAATTTTTGAAGAAATATTGAATTTAATGATTCATCCTATCGATTGCGCCCCCTTGTGGTGAAATGCGGAGCTTAAATAATATAATTTTGATAAAATTTTCATTTTTTCCGTTTTAGTCTTTTTTTTGTTGCTGAAGTTCCAGGTTATGTAGCTTTCGACATATGGTTGGTGGCAACTATTGATGAAACACATAAACTCGTAAACTTCTGGATACTTCCAAACTCGCGCGTCATTTAGCGGCGAAAATGGCGACGATGCGAAACCTCGACGCTTAAACAAATTGAATAGAGAACGTTTCTAGAGAGTAATTTGAGGCAACGACGTCGAAACTGGGACCAAATCGGTGGAAAAAGCTACTTCGGAGGGTGAATTACCGACAGTAATCATAAAAAGGCCTGTTTAGGCAGACCGGCTGGCAGATTTATTTGAGCTGGGGTAGTAACGAAGAAGTAGATAGACTGCGCGGTTACGGTACAAAAAAAACGCCCTAGATTTATCGAATTTATACAACGTTTGATCGTTTAACGCGCAAAAAATTGGGAAATTGATTGCTGTTTTGTTTGTCCGGAGAATGTTTTCCAAGAAAAGCGAGAAACTTTTTTATTTGACGATCGTAAACAGAGAAGTCGAGTGCTCTGCGATAAATTTCTTCGCGATGGCCTGTGATAAAACGAGGCCTTCCACCTAGGGGGGACAGGATGGAAAAAAGAAAGCGCTAGTCTACAGAGTCCCAAGAATTTTTTTTTCAAAGCTTCGTAAATTCGACTCCAATAAAATTGTTTGTGCGGCACAAAGAGCCATAAAACTAGTTCTTATAGAAATAGCACTTTTTCAAATACGTTTTTGGATATATATTTTTAATAAATAGAAGTTAATAGAAGTAATATTATTTGCTGCATGAATCTGAAAATCCCGCCAAATTAGAAACAACTGATTCAACGGTTTTATTATTTTCTCTGCTAATACGATAAAAGGCTCCCGATTAATTTTTAGGACAAACATTGCTAATTTCAGTCATTTGTTTGCCAATAGTTCAATTAATCCAAATTACAAATGAAAGTGACCTACCAGTGCAACTAGATTTTCTGTCAGCAGCGCAAAACTTTCTCTCTTTTAACGAAATCACTAGTTCACTGGAAAATTCACTATTTTCAAGAAAGGCGATAGGTCACAATGTCATTACGTAGTCATTTTGTGTTGGTAGCCGACTAACATCTCCAATTTAACCTCTAAATGACTATGTTATTATTTACATTACATTCTATAAAATTTCGATCAGAATTTTTACTTATATTTGTTGTGTTTAGAACAACAAGTTTTCTCACAAATTTCGACTTGCAATGAAAAATTAACTAGAACATTCTAAAGAAGTATTCTCGATCGGTGTCCACCTAGGAATCGCCATTTTTATTGCATTGTTCTCAGATGTTCCCAAAAATATGAAAATTAAACTTTACTTCTTTAAACTTATTTATGAGCATTAATATTGTCCACTTATGTCCACTTATTAACAAGATTGCTTTCGAAAAATCGTCGGCGGGCGGGGCAAGTTCGTAGCGCGAAGCAGCTCCTGCGGACCACTATGAACTTTTGCAAAATCGATGTAATTTTATTGTGCATATACCGTGTATATAGTTAAGGCAAACTTTGTTAAATATTAAAATTTATACAAATGATGGCGTTGTCGAATGACATTTTTTCAAATATCTCGCGCGTCCTGCATGATTGGCCAAACCTGAAACTCTCTCTCGATACAGTTTACGATACTGCTCAAATAAAATTATCGCATCTTTAGCAGTTTATCATTTATCCCCAATAATTTACCCACAAAAAAGGAAATTGTTAGGATGTTTTAGATTTTGTTTGCCCTGCATATAATTCAAGCAATGTTGGAAATAGAGGTTATAGCCCTGGATCTCCCATGTTTCCTGGTATATGAATTTTTTCAACAGAGTAAGTGGTTTTCATGAAAATATTTGTTTTCTGAAACCATGCAGTACGTGGTAATAGTAAATGACGTCATCGCGTCTAGATTGAGGGCGTGAAATGGCGATTTTCATTTGGATTTTATCAAATATTTCGAGCAGCGTATGTGATAGGCGAAAACCGTAAATACAAAAATTGTAGGTCTCGATGTGGCCTATAACCAATTGGCCACATTTTTTACAAATTTTGATTTACGGCTAATAATTAAGCAGGGAAAAGAACGTTTTTCAGGGTATTTTAGATTTTTGTCTATAACTGAAAAACCCTGTACATAATGCAAAAAAATATTACTTTTAATTTATAATTTATTATATATATTATATATTATTTAATATTTCGTGCCCACTAATTATTTTTAAAAACAAAGGAAGAGTTAATCTGCAGATAAACTGCAAACCGCCAAACCTCTAAAACATACAGTTATGTTTAGTAGCAAACTGTTTCAATTTACATTGTACATTGTATTAGGCCGAGCGTTGCCTCATATTCTTGAAACATCCTGTAGCCTGTACCCTCGTACTTCCGGATACAGTTATTTCGTTATCTTAAATTTTGAATGGAAGTTCAATTTCTCTAAATTTATCTAATCCTTAAGACGATGTACCCTTTTTGACTTAAAAAATATAAACTAAAGAAATGACGGGAGCAAGACGCCAAAGGGCATTTATTATTTAGCAGAAGATAAAAAAATGATTGAAAAGTGAAAACAAAAAACAGCTACAACTTTATGTAAGTCTCACTATTTCTAAAAACATTTAAAACATCAAGTTCTATGAAAGACGATGATCAAACTGTAAATTGTGGAAATGTGTAAATGAATCCTTAAATGGAAATGGAAAATAGCCTTGATAAGCAATCGCGTAGTAAATTTGCAAAATTTTCTGTCGAGCATTTTTATTTTGTATCATTAGAACATGCTCCCGAAAAATCTCTTATCTCCGCTCAGTGTAAAAGTGCATCCCGCTAATTCGACTTCGTAAAATTAATGCATGCAAATTACCTCGGTTGTGAGGCAAGAGTTGGCAAAATTCTGTACCGTTTGTAGACGGCGTTCCGGCTGTTCAGATTTGCATGCTAAAATATTAACTTTTAATTAGAGAAAATTTGTTTAGCGTTTTCGGTTAATCGGCAAAGATAAGAATAACGCCGCGCTCACACAAAGACAGTTTTAATGAAAGTTTCGCAAACCGGTTTAACTCGGATCTCTTTTTGACGATCGAGCGAAAGCTCTATAAATCGTTTGATGTTTTGGTTCAGCTGGAATGCTGAAAAAAAAAAGGTTTTTTAAGATCGTTAGTCGAGATTGGGACAAAATAAGGACGGACCCTCTTTTGTCGTTCAGAAAAAAGGGAGAACTTAACTCGAGACTGTATCCGGTGCTTGGTAGACAAATTTAATAATCGTTTACAATTTAATCATAAGCCAGAGTTCTGGTCTGAATTTCCGGTTTGTGGTTTTTATAGATTATCAAAGTAGACCCCCAAGACATTCATAAAATTCGTACAAATTTCCAATCGCCCTAATTGTTGATGATAAGTTTGGGTACATAATAGAACATGTAGAAATCTCTCTAAAATTATCTCCTAGTACTTAAACTTGTCAAAAAAGTAAAGTGGCATTCTTATAGATTCTTCTCTGTAGCATCCAGTCATGTACTGCTTTACTAATTTTGTAAAATATATTAAAGTATGCACTTTTTCAAAGAAACCACTTAATGAATTACAATTTTCTAAAAGTAAATGCATAATTTGATAGCAGGCAATAAGCGAACGAATTCATCGGAGAGCGTAAATATCATCCTCTCCAAAACAGTTAGATACTTTGGTGTACATTGACAAAAACATCAATTTCGGTAGGCACGTAGAGGCTGCAGCCTGAGTTTAGGTAAGATTGGCCCAAATAATGAACCAACCCACGGTATAGAGCAGTAATGTGCAGCCCTGATATGAAAACCGGCAAACACTGGCAGGTATGGTATGTTCATAGATATAAGAAAGTGACCACTTGCTTTTGAACGGAGTATCCAATGGTGGTCATTAACATAAAATGCAACAAGATTATTATTATTAATTAATAATTATTAATTAATAATTACCTTTAATTATTAATTAATTAATAATTAATAATTCCCTTAATTAATAATAATAATTTTCTTCTTTCTTATATATATGAACAGACCATATAAGAAATTACTCTTTAGTGTTCAGAGGAATATGCACTGACTGCAGATTACAGAACAAACAATTACAGGCTGGCGAGGGATAATACACTAGAGTTATTGAAGAAATATTGGTAAACCGGGGTTGTTAAAGCTAGATTTATCATCAAGGATAAACGTGTATGGGTAGACTATGAACAGCGCAACCTAGATTTTAACTTGACACGGATACTCATTGGCCACGGCACTTTTAAAATTTATGCAAAAAGGTTTGACAAAGACACAAGCGATAAGTGCATCTGCTGCTGCTGTCAGGGTTTGGGAAACGTATAGAAAGGAGTCAATGAGAATGAATTGCGAGTAAATTGGGCCCGGGCACGATTATTTGGAAATTAGTACAGATCAAGGAAAACTGGCAAATTATCCAGGCTATGATAAAGACGATTATGATCAGAAAAAAAAACCGAATTGGAGAGACACTAAAATTATCACAACAAAAATAAGGGACACACTTGCTATAAGTGAGGGACAGCAACGCTTCAGACAAAATAGAGGTAGATGCTATTTTCAGAAAAGCCCTTATTCCTTTGCATAGTCGACATGGAAAGGCATTTGGGAGAGTACAGATAGCTGACGTTATAGAAATACGACGACAAAAAGTCATTCCAGAAGATTATATACAAGCAATAGCACAAAAAAAGGAGGATTAACGGCAGAAATACCAATCACAATAGGGATCAGACAGGTGATAGTTTTAGCCCTACTCTATTCACTCTCATTATAGATAAAATGGTAAAAAATGCGAAAGACACTGAGAGATGGGAGATACTGGATAATAGAGAATGGGAGAAAAAGTATATACGCGGACGATGCAATCTTAATCGCCGAAAATGAAGACGACTTGCAAACAATGCTATCAAGTTTCAAATAATAGCAAGGTTCAATATGCAGATATCTCTAGAAAAGACAGAGTCCATGATAATAGTAAAAAGAGTCAATAACATGTAAACTAACCAACAGATAGAGCTAAATTCGAAATTTAGAAATGGAAATAACAAGCCACAGCGACTTAATCAAAGAAAATCGTAAAAAATAAACGAAAAAGGTATCCAGAATTGACAGTTATAATTTTTAAGAACGAGTGTTTGACCATTGAGAGCAAAGTCCGAATCTATAAGAGACAGGGACCATAAATCGAATAACAAGAATGAAAGCGTTAAGGACTATTAAAGGAGTAATACTGAGAGATCAAGTAATGAACGAAAACAAATGGAGAGAAGGTCATAAGACAATAAACCAAATATAAAACAAACTCTGTTTGTGATTTTTCGGTATCCAGATAGAAAGTAACCATTGTTTGAAATATTTGCTAATTTATAAGAAAATTTAATTGATCGCAGATCAGATTCCCTTACGTCCAAAAATAAACAATAAAAAGAACATGTTTTAGAACATATGGAGGCAACTTTGACTTCATGTAGAAAAATTGAGAAGCAAATTAGTGTGTCAAAAACAGGTCAGAAGACACAACAAAGACGCTTTGGAATCGGGGTGCTATGTTTTACTTTGAACAGACCAGGAGTTTTTAAAGATCTGTTACAGCATGTAAGTGTCTAAAAATCCTTAAGGAAGTTTACCTACAGCAAGATGGCGATGGCTTGATTGATTGTTGGATTGGTACCTCCATGTTGCATTAGTAATAATAGTTTGAAAATCGGCTTTATTTTTATATGATATTATTTTTTGTATTTGCTTACTTTATGCTAGGAAATCGTTAATTATTTATGAGATTCTGGGCAAAAGTGCTGACTATGATATATTTTTCAAAAGGTAAAAAAAACAAATTTTTTCGTCTATAAACACACATGATGTTCCATTTACAAAATCCATTTATCAAATTATCCACATTACTACATTCTACCAAAAAAAATACCTAGAAGATATTTTTCCACAAGATTAGGGATCACGAAAATACTAGAGGGGTATTACAATCGAACATTTGGTATCTTAAAAAATAAAAGGGCTATGGAAATGCTGTCAAGGGCATCTTTAGTTTTCGACAAAGTCGCACTGCTGCGAGAATGTATCTATAAAAATAACGCAGATACACCGCAATAGTAACCTAAGTGGGACACCCTGGACAAAGGGTCGTTCTTAAATCGGAAATACATTTTACATAACATTAATGTGCAATATGAAATATGAAACATCAGGTTTTCGGAAACAGTTTTTGTACATCGTTTTTGTTTCTTTAATTCTTCAAACCGAGGATTTCCAGCAACAGTTAAATTCAATTGATATTAAAAACAAATATTAAAGAACAACATGAATACTAATACAAAAACAAAAAATACTTGAAATTTATTTCTTTGTACACCACATTTCCGATTTCAGTGTCACAATTTTATCATCTTTGGCCATCATCATGTGTTATAGCCGCATTTTTTTAAGAAAGGTTTTTGACCTATCAATATAACAAAAAATATAAAAATTCAGTTAACTTCGAATTATATTTCGAAGACTATTCCTATTTCTAAAATTGATGTTGTGGGCAGTTCAAACGATTTTGCAAATAATTAGTCAAAATTACATAAAATTTGGTGTTGATAGAACATTTTCTTTCACGACATGGTCATCTTAGACTGCCGAAAATAATTTTTCCAGCCTTAGTCGTACATATTTTACCGTAAGTCTTTCCTTTATTTGGCTAGCCCTGTTTTTCCGCCACGCTTTCGCCAAGACAAATCGGAAAAGAAAATAATTTCCCATTTTTCCCTTTCATTTCCGGCGATCAATCTAGAAGCCGACGTCACAGCTTTAATAGATTGTTGACTGGCAGACGAGCTCCTGATTGATCTAGTTCCACACAAATAGGGGCAATAGGTGTCCGCCCTTCTCAAATGTTTAGGGGTGTGCAAAAGAAGTGAGCGAACTTTGAAGTGATCTTAATTAAAAAGGCCCGTCCAATTTTACTTCATTCGCACACTGCGTAGGTTGCCTTTTAATTAATATTAC